>NW_028301576.1:22942500-23055000 GCF_042242905.1 Orbicella faveolata | reverse complement strand
TGTGGAAAAGTGCTTAAGGGGGTGCAAAAATGAAGAAAGAACTTGTAAATTTGACAGCATGATTGAACATGAAAAAAATATGTAGCTCTCATACGTATGTCTTGACAGGTGATAAAGAAATTTAAAAAAAAATCTAAACTAAGCTGAGTTATAAACTCCATGCCAGTTGATCATCCAGGGGCAAGGGGGGGGGGGGGGGGGGGGGCGGTGGGACATTAGCCATCAAGGGGAAAATATTCATCAGAATCCCCAAGTGCTGCCCAGTGTGGCATTCTGGAAGGGAATTTGTGCATGATGATATGTTCCTTCCAGTGACATTCCCTGCAAAAAAAAAAACCGAAGTGTCTTTAATAACCTGTTTTCAGTGGAACACAATTTAGATGAACAAAAGGGGACTATGCGACACTTAGAAAAAAAATGGTAAAATTTAGAGTTATTCAAATCAAATAAGTCTCAAAGGAGCACTATTGTTTACTCTATTGTTTAGTTAAACAAAGAACTGTATGCATAATAAATGTATGGGGTTATACGGAAATCTTGCCACCTCCTATTCTTGTGTCAAAACGGCTCTGCTTCGTTATGCAGTGGTCCTCGAAAGGTCAATCAGCTCACATTTTAGCTCGACAAATTGGCTTCAAAACAGAAAGTTCTCGATCAAATTATCTACCTGTTGAATATTTTAGCCAACGAAAAGTACCAAATAAAGATTCCTTAATGTCATATAAACCACATATTAACGGACCTAAGCAAATGGGGTAGAATATCGGAGCGAAATTCTGCATTTTTATCAACCTCTTGTACTTTACCCATTCGGCGCCATTTTGAATTTCATCCAAGCGAAACGTGACGTCACACTAGCAGTGATGACTCAACCAATGTTTTGCTTAGAGACGCCCCCTCCCTCCTGAATTTACCGTACTCAAATTCGGCCGCGTTGCCATAAAAACGGGGCCATATCATGTCAGTGGCTTCATATCACACGGTGTCAGGACAAGTACGGCTTCTGATTGGCAGATGGCTATTTTGGGTGCAGTGGATCATCAAATCGAAGACAGAATGGTAAAAAAACGGCCTGAGTTTATTGAATACAATAGAAATACGGCGATTATTGCATGCGCGCTTTCTTTTAGGGGCAGAAATAATTACGCTTTTATTCTTTGTTTATTTTACCGTTTTAAGAGCACCTTTTTTTCGTGACCAAGTGAGAGTTGGCATATGGTCCAAAAAATGACTACCCTCATATTTCGCTCAAAGATACCCCATGATGAATTAATAAACGTGAAATATTTTTTTGTTTTGTTTTGTTTTGCTTAGATCTACTTTAGTTTTCCAGAAAATTCGCAAAATATTGTACAATATGCCGAGCATGCACTTCAAAAACGGTGGACATTAGCGCGCCGAGTATCAGTAGAAGAACTTCGCTCCTGAAAAGTGCAAAAGCAAGTTCACTCTTCTTCTATTTGTATATATGTGTGGGAGGTATTGGCAAATTATTTAAGCCGAAAACCAGGATTTTTCGTCTAATTTTGAATTCACGGCTCGTGTTTAAAAATCACCAATTGATGGTTTTAATTTCTAATTTTGGAGCATTTTTTCAAGACACGTTTTTCCTATGCGGTATAACTCCGCATCACTTGAGATTAAAGTCGTGATTAGTGGAAATGTTCTTCTTTTCAAGGATATAAATATTAGTTTGGGGCTTTTAATTACTGCACGGAAAATACACGCTATATTTCGGAAAAATCTCTACCTCGAGGTGTCAACAACTACAAATAATCGAATTAGACTTTCTGTTGTCGAACCTCAAATTAAAAGCAAATCTTAGTTCTTAGCATCCTATTAAATAAAAATCAATACTGATAAGCTCAGCTTGTAAATCCAGTGGCTGTAAATGGGGTTTTATCCCTATTTTCGTTTCAAAATAATCGTCTTCTAAATCTTCCGTTCAACAGTGTTTACCGCACGAGTAACCGATCTGAACGGTACCTGGATGACTCTAGTAGAAACATCGCAATTCTTGGCAGTATCAAGCATTTCTTAACTTCTATCCCTCTATAACGTACAAGGGAGCTTGTAAACAAGTAAATTCCAACAATGTTAGTCGCTGAAACGAGCAAAATTACTGAATCCCGTGCTAACATGTTCAATACATGTATTGTTTGTACGTCACGGAACGGCATGCCACGCGCCTTTTAAGGAAGGCCCGCGAACGTGGAACTTTTAGGGGTGCTATATTTTGCGGAAAAGCCAATAGTTTGGTTTTGTTTGTTTCTTTCCTTCTTTTTTTAGCACCGTTTATTTTATATAGCATAGCTTAAATAACGCCTGCACTTTTTTTTGGGACATAAAAAATAGCAGGCACTGACTGTCGCAGCATGTAAATGGCCGGTTTTCCTGATCTGGTTTCGTCGATTGAATCCGGCTTAGGCCGGGATCTTATCTAATTGCACCAAGTGTAGCTATTTGGCCGATGGTACCATTCAGTATTGTGTGCACGCTGTTTGCGCAGGGAAAGCTGTTGGGTAATATTTTTCTTCCTCTAAGTTCCATGCACCCTCTGGGAAGAGCCCCGATATTATAGCTTCGGCCAGTAGAGATGAGAACTGTATACTAATCATCCGACATCTTACGGCACTCGCCAGTGGTGCCTCAGTGATACAAATCAGTGGCGGATCCAGACTTAGAGCTAAGGAGGGGTCCGGGTTTTTTTGCTTGCCCGGCCTGCTGTTCTTCCTTCTGCGAATTTTTTTTTACTCAAAATAAGGGGGGAGGGCTCCCCGAGCCCCTCCCCTAGATCCGCCACTGCAAATTGATAAATACTTAACTAATAAAGAAGCCTAAGCCGTGTATTACACTGTGGTAAAACACGTCGGTCATTTGAGAACACGAGGGAAATGTAGAAAACACGAGTCGCAGGCAAGTGTTTTCTACATTTCTCTAGTGTTCTCAAATGTCCGGAATGTTTCATCACAGGGTAATATACGGCTTAGGCTTCTTCATTTGTTTTATGATATAAAGGTAACGTGGCGAAAAACAATAAAAAGCTTTTTCTTTGTTTTCTATTCTGATAAAACATGGGTTTTTGATCAATCAGAGCGCGCGCAGGGTCCTATCTATATTATATAAAGAAATAACCGGGTTTGACGTGTATTTAGTCAAAACATTTAAGAGTGCCTGCCTGTAAAAATCAGACAAATTCTTAATTTCGCGGCAAGGGTCGAAAATTCGATTTCGCTCATATTGCTATGGTAGATAGGCTAGGCCATGACAAAAACTACTGGATAGTTTTTTTTGGCAAAATATCCTTTTACTTCAAAGAAATAGGCAAATTACCGAATTCCGTTAAAATCGTCATTTGACGCACCACTTTATTAAGCAAGTTTGAGAGCCTCGCATGCAAAACCACATCATTCTTCGGTCTTTAAAACACTCAAATACTTTTGTGCAATGTTTAAATGTGTACTGGGTTGATTTTAAGAAATGCTGCGTTGTCTCTTTGGGTGCAAAATAATTAAATTTCGAGATATGTATTTCATTCACTTAAAAGTACTTCTTGAATATAGTTAATTTTCACCATGTGCGAAGCCTTCAAATGGATTAAGCTTCTGGTGGTTGAATCGCAGAAGGATGGTGTACAGATTCCTGTGAAAATTTCTTTGGGCAAATGATTGTGAGCGACACGAGAGCTTTTCAAAGTACGTTAAAAATGCAAATATTTGACCATCCGTCGTCAAATTTCAATTTACGGATTGGACGTATATTTTAGCATGCGCCACATGACTTGACCTATGTTAAGTTGAAATTGACACAGAGCTGATAATTTCGAAATTTTCTAATCTCATTTGCTGTAAAAGGCAGGTCTAAAGCCGATTTGACGTGTTTCTCTCACTATTCGTCGCACATAAAGCAGAAGTTTGCTTTTGTTTACATAACGTTCAACGGACGTCGCTAACTCTCAACTTATTTAATGGTCGAATACCATGAATCTGTGACCCTCTTTCGACACATATGATCACCACTGCATCTAAGTCAAAAACGGCTTAGTCATTTGTAGATAGTTGCTTGCTTTGCACTACACCAAAATATTACGTTTGATCATCATGGTTTGATGGCTTGAATCGTTGCTTGCAGCGGTTCCTTGTTCGTCACGCAATGCTGTCATCCCATTTTAGGGGGTAGGGTAGGACAATTTCTATCCTAATACGCAAGGCTTCGTAAGGCTTGGAACCACTGGCAGCACACAATCGCGTTGAGTAGGAAGAGATTAAATTAAGAAATGAAAAGAATGAATAGATTGTTTTCACGTGACGTCATCAAATTCCAAAATCCAAAACTAGAGAGCCACGAAAATTTTTATCCTCATAAGGCATAAGGGGATCTAAACTTAAATCTGTTTACAACTTTTCAGCTCAATAGTGTGCTTGGTTTAGAAACCAGTGCCGTTTGAAGTTCAGAGTTATGTCGGTGCGTGACATACCACTCCGATCGCGTTTGTGGAGAAATGTACACTTATCTAATGATTTTTAGCCTTTTTAGGAGTTAAAGTGTTAGGAAAAGTGCTTGTGTAAATGTTTGTTGGTTCAGTTCAGATAATTAGTCACCTAGATAGCCAAAGTAAGTTCCAGATGTTTGCACTATTTTCCGACCGCCATGTTGGTGGAGCACAGAGCTCCACCAACATGGCGGCTCCATACTGGGCTCTGTAAATTTGCGCAAAACATTTTGACGAATATCTGAAGTTTGGGAAAACGCAGAGACCCAAAAATTGGAGAAGTGTCTCCTTTACCTGTCTCCTATAATATCAAAATTTCTTGACTTTATCCACTGAATAGTTTTCGATTTATTTTTTTGTTGCGTGACAGTGAAAACCATCTATAGTTTACCATTACCCCTGTTGTTATCTTTTACTCGACCACCGCTACCTACATGCCCTGCGTAATACTGTAACGTTAAACTCATACCTAGGTCTTTTCGCGCTGTGCAATTATTTTTGGTTTACATGTAATACAGTGGGCTACCCCCGGAAAAAGGGGTGGTGACCGCTTAATGGGGCTAGCCGCTTAAATAGAGGTTGGTGTACCTTGAATATTTAATTTTTTACTATGGGGTTATAAATTTCTTGGTGAACATGGAGTCAATTCAAGACCATCATGATAGGCGTGTGTTTGAATTATAACTCGTCATGCACCTTCAATTTCAGACTCTTTTCTGCCATCGCCCTCTCCAAAACAAAGTTTTTAAATTTTGGGTGGCCGCTTAATAGGGGTTAAGACAATAATGAAACCGTTATCGGAACGACCAAATGGTGGCCGCGGAGGTAACCGGTCAATAGGTGTTTTATTTACAATATTTTACTGACAATAATTTTGGACTGTATTGGCAACAGTCCTCTATTTTCTGTTACAAACATACCAATGCCTCGCCACTAAGCAAACAAAATACGTCAAAATGGCATGGCCAGGGCTATTTACTCACGTAATTACTAATTAAATTTAGTCTGTTTTTCTCACGAATTAGACACGTTGTGATTTCCTATTTCTATTTCAGCTAGTTCTTGCTTCATTGATCTATAATTTGTTTATCTTGATTTTTTTTTTTTTTAATTCTAGTGAGTACAGGTACTAGCTTTATCAGCTGTTGTCTGAAACAAACGTGATCTGGAACGAGGTCACGTACACTATAGAATACGATTATATAAATATACACATACCATTATATATATGAACAAACAGATGAACTATGATTAAATTGTTTCACTTATCCAGAGAGTGTTCTATTCAAAATAGATCCAAATGTGCAGCATATGCCGTGACAGCATTGCGTGACGAACAAATAACAGCTGTAAGATTGTGCTGCGCCGACATCAGCAATGGTCAGCAATCGATCAAACGTTATATTTTGGCGCACTACAAACCAAGCAACTATCTACAAATGACTCAGCCGTTTTTGACTCAGATGCAGTGATGTTCATATGCGCAGAAAGATGGTCACAGATTCATGGTATTCGACCATTAAATAAGTTGACAGTTGGCGATGCATGTACATCTGACGTTATGTAAACAAAAGCAAACTTCTGCTTTATGTGCGACGAATGGTGATAGAAACACGTCAAATCGGCTTTGGACCTGCCTTTTACAGCAAATGAGGTTCGAAATTAACTTATTTTCCCAACTTAACATAGGTCAAGTCATGTAGCGCATGCTAAAATATACGTCCAATCCGTAAATTGAAATTTGACGACGGGTGGTCAAATATTTGCATTTTTAACGTACTTTGAAAAGCTCTTGCGTCGCTCACAATCATTTGCCCAAAGAAATTTTTACAGGAATCTGTACACCATCCTTCTGCGATTCAACCACCAGAAGCTTAATCCATTTGAAGGCTTCGCACATGGTGAAAATTAACTATATCCAAGAAGTACTTTTAAGTGAATGAAATACATGTCTTCGAAATTTAATTATTTTGCACCCAAAGAGACAACGCAGCATTTCCTAAAATCAACCCAGTACACATTTGAACATTGCACAAAAATATTTGAGTGTTTTAAAGACGGAAGAATAATGTGGTTTTGCCTGCGAGGCTCTCAAACTTGTTTAATAAAATGATGCGTCAAATGATGATTTTAACGGAATTTGGTAATTGGCCTATTTCTTTGAAATAAAAGGATATTTTGCCAAAGAAACTATCCAGTAGTTTTTGTCATGGCCTAGCCTATCTACCGTGAAAATATGAGCGAAATCAAATTTTTGATCCTTGCCGAGTTATTTTCCATTTTAGTGGACAGGCACTCTTAATGATTTATATCATGTTTTCAGACATGTCACAACATAAAATTGAGCGTAATTGCTTAATCTTATCATAAAAAAGTTGACCAGACATGTAGTATCTCTCTCAGCTAAGAGGTTTACTCTCAAACCGATACATGTAGACGCAGTCATACTACCACAGAATAAATCGTGGTTTTATTGGGTGTCCTGTGCACTTAGTTTCATTGCGTGACAAACATTAGCGACCTATTATCTTGGACACGACTCTGCTAAATGCACGTCTTCGGGCTTCAAAATTTGCTTACCTGCAGCTATAAATAATTGAATCGTCGTTCACTATCATGCAGTCAAGTTATCTCAGTTACTATAGCCGTCTGAATTTCAAATATGGTTAAATCTGACAAAAACTGCTATGTTTCGTGCAAGAGCCTTACGGTATACTTGTTTATTTATTGTGTCATTTGGTAAGACATGGCCGATGCGATGATAACAGTTTGAGTGCGAAAATAGCTATAAAACCCCACCTACAGCCACTGAATTTACAAAGTAAACTTATAATATTGATCGTTAAGATTTAGACTTAGTGATTTTTAGACTTAGTGATTTTCACTAAGATTTGCTTCGAATTTTAGGTTCCACAGCAGACACTCGTATTCGATTATTTGTAGTTGTTGACACCTCGAGGTAGCGATTTTCCCGAAATAGAGCGTGCATATTCCGTGCAGTAATTAAAAGCTCGAAACTAATCTTTAGAGCCTTGAAAAGAAGAAAATTTCCACTAATCACAACTTTCATCTCAAGTAATTCGGAATTATACCGCATAGGAAAAACGTGCCTTGAAAAAAAAAAGCTAAAAAATTAGATTTTGATAGCATAAAATATTGGTGATTTTTAAACATGCGCTGTGAATTCAAATTTAGACGAAAAATCCTGGTTCTCGGCTTAAATATTTGCTAATATCTCCCATACAAATAAATAAAAAGAAGAGAAGCGAACTTGCTTTTGCACTTTTCAGGGTCGAGGGTCTTGTGTTGATACTCGGCGCACTAGCGTCCAACATTTTGTAGCGGTTGGCATCATGCACAATTTTTCCAGTTTTTTTGGGAAAAAAAAAAGTAGATCCGAACAAAACAGATATACTACGTTTATTAACTCATCATGGGGTATCTCTGAGCGAAAGATGAGGGAAATCAGTTTTTGAAGCATGTCCCACATTTTTGTGATTTCACGCGGTCTTCGGGAACATTCTCTCTTAGGATGATTCCTCAGAAATAAAAGTTGTCAAACGATTTTTTTTAACTTTCTCTGAATATTCGCTACCCAAAACTCTTTCAAGGAATACAATTGAAAAGAAGGTCACCAATCTCTTAAAAGATATATGATGGGCCAATTTTATCCTTTTTGTGCCTAATCACGTATGTAATTTCATCGGTTTACGTTACATTTTGCCGTCGATAGAAGCGAAATTCTTTTAAAGAAAGGCTTCATAAAGACTTGATAGGTATAGAGTCTAAGGTATATGAAACAACATAATATATAATTTATGGAACATTCAAACAATTTAAAACTCCATTGACTTAAAACGTTTCTCCAGTCGTTGTTTTCAAGGTCACAATTTGCATCCTAGAGTAATGGTTTTGTGGACTCTTTTAGCTATATCTTTTTTCCTTCCGAACATTTTTTTTAACTCTTTAGTTAAAGAGAATAAATTGTATATCAAACGTCGGTAATTTAAAAAATATAGCTCACCATGTTCGTTTAAGAGAAAACTAACTTGAAGGACATCTCTTCATGTTGTGTATATACACGCGTTCATGAAACGCGCGCAAATGACAAGAAAATCGTGCGCAGTAGACTTACCCTTGCCTTCGTCGGTTGTTTTTTCCACAAATTTTCCACTCGCAAAAGGGAGTCTCTAGTGAGCCTGCTATGCTTGTAAAGTGTATCGATCAACGTTTAAAATAATAAAGGGGCCAATTGTAATATCTTAAACTTCTAACTTAGTTCTTTGCTTAGGGAAATAAAACAGAACAAATTATCTACTCATCATATCCTTCAATTTCGACTTGATTTCTATTTTTTTCTTCTAAGCCTTATTTGAATTTTAATATATTTATCAACCAATTATGTTTTTTAACCAATTGTAACTACATCTTCACTTTGATATTTTGTTTTCTTATTCTACCTATCAACCAGCTGATGCGTGCTATAAACTCGGCTGCTTCTCTATGGGACGCACCGTTACCATAGTTAAGTGTGTTGTTCGAGTAAGATAAACTGTCTATGTCTAATATACAGAGTAAACTGGACAAAACGGTTTACAAGAAAAAATTAAACCTAGCAAAGTGACGCAAATTATATTTTTGATTTTCTTACACTTTATTTCCACACTTTTTCAGTTGCAACGCGACGGTCCAGAACAGTTTTGTTCAGCGTACTATCGAAATTGCAACATTGCTTAATTCTACTTAAATCGCTCCAACACCAAACCCTGATTTTTTTTTGCTCAAACTTCCAACAAAATTGTTCGCTGACGGTCTTGCTTTGTTTCCGGCGGGATTATTTTTCATGCATTTTTAGCTCTCATTCTTCATTTTAGCGCCTTAATGTGCTGTAAACCACCTCGTAATTTAATTAAAGCATTTGTTTTTGCTTTGTTATTTCAAACATATAAGCAACGCTTTTGGAAACCTTTGCAAACATTGGCACCATTTGGGTAACTCTAATAAATAAAATGACCACTTTTAGAGTTGTTTTGGACAACTTTTGAGAAATCATGGGACAACTTGTGGCTGAGCCAAGTCACAGGACCTTCAACGCTGAGCATCTGACTCAGACGACTAAGGAAACTGCTATATTATAAATCTTAGACGTATTTTCGGTCTAAGTAGTAAAACCGACGAACTAAACTAAACTGTAGAAAGCCCATGGCTCTGGAAATTCTTAGTGGAATTTGTCTCTCTTTGTTGCTTGTTTAGCTCTAGAGATATTTGGGTTGGCTTATGTACCGAAACTTTACATACAATGAATTTCAGAAGAATCATAATGTCCAACATCCTTTATCAGCTGCCAGTAAAGCCTACCTACAAAGATCTCTGTCATGTTTTGTAGGCTATTTGTCCGTTTGCAGGTAAAACTTTCGCCTGTTGTCAATTCTCTTATTTTTAGGCAATTTTTATCTTAGCTGGTTATGGCCCGCATAGGCTATAATCGGACAACTTTTTTTCAGACCTTAACATGTCAGGCAACTTGTGTGTTTGCCGGTTGTCAGAACCGACTGGCTTGTTGAAGCCATCCTTTTTTGTAGTTGTCTGGTTGGTGACGAATGAATAGTTTAGTTAGCAGTATTTCTACATTCAGTCTGCAGCTTCGTATGGATCAATTTTGCAATATCTTGTTTCAAATTACTCGACTATTTAACTTTATCACCTCAAATCAGTGATTCATGGAATGATGGGTAGTTTGGATATTTCACAAAGCTCACCAGAACTCTAAGAGTGAATGAACTTCTCTAATTGACAGGAAATGTGATAGGGGTGGGAAGGGCGTGGGGTGGAGAGGGTAAAATTGTCGTCGTCTGGCCTTCAAATTCGACCCTTGTCGACTCAGAAGTCGAGTCTAGTAATGTTACGTTCAATGCATGTGCAGAGAAAATAAAACTACACCTTATGCAAACAAATAAGGTGCCCATGCAATGTATACCTCCTTCTATGAAAGTGTGTGGAAACGTGATACAAGTGCAGTGATTCAAGAATATCGCAGCTGAAATTTACGAAATTTTAGGAATGTCATGAGAATAAACCCGAGGCTAAGATATTGAAATACAAAATTATGTTTCAATCAAACCGAATAAAATTCAGACCTTCCGTTAAACGTCAAAACTAGCCAAAAACAGTAACAAAACAACACCAGCCGTATGTTCGTGGTTAATAACATTTCTACACATTTATGTGTGTCATATCAGTCTCTGCTACCTCCAGTTTTGCTCCAAAACTACTCAACGACATGAAAGTCATGATAGGACAGATAATCTGACGTTGTTTCGCCATATTCCATTTTATATCTCAGAACATATATAAAACAATAGAATTAAAGAGCTAGATTAGTTGGCCCAAGACATTTACTTGCTACTCAGAGGTTCATGCTTTTTCCGACGCAATCATCAGGCAACTCTGTGTAGCAAGTAAATGTCTTGGACCAACTAATCCAGCTCTTTACTTCTACTGTTATATATTGCTCTAGTCTAACTACTGAGCACTCTAATAGCCGATGAGGACCTTTTCTTTCTAAGAATATTCAAAATAATATTTTCAGCATAAAATCGGCAGAAAAGTAAAAGTATTCAACCTCGCCCTGAAAACAACATTTTTATATCAATAAAACTACTCACCCATGCCAAACACAAACATGCGAGTAAACCTGCAAAGTGTAAACCAAGCCTGGAGAGAACCCGTGCTATATGAATGTTCAGCTGGCGCATACAAACGAAGCCCATGCTATATACGCCTCCTTCTACCAGCGTGTGCAGAAATGTAAAGAGATATAAATTTTTTTTAGGGAAATGCATATGCTAACTACCTGTAGCAGAAGACAAGAAAACCCGACGTGTACGCTTGTGTATACCTTGTTCTATAGCATGATCTTTAGCATGAAATATGTACATAGCGACGATTCTCCTTCCTCCCCTCCCCCCCCCCCCCCCCCACCCGACTTGCATGTGAAAAAGGCGGGTGCGGCTTATGCTTTATGCAGTGACCCTTAAACGACACAACTTACGATTGCGGTTTTTTATTATCATTTTGACGTGGTGGCTTCTGTCAAATCAGGGGTCGATGTGCTTTGAATGTTATTCGAAGTAAAAATAATTTCGTCGTACTAAAAGCAAGTTGCGACAAAGATAGTGCACTCTTATTTTCCTCGCTCTTACGCGAGTGCAATGTGTGTTGAGGCATATATATCAAATATACTCGTTCATCTTTTTTCTCACACATCTCATCGTTAAAGAAAAAAGAAACAAAACAAAAACTAAAACGAAAAGAACGCAGAATTAAAAACGAAAGGCATTGATTCGGATAATAAAAGATTCTAAAGCGAAAGCAAATGTTTTTATCCAGAAGCAACCATTTTACATGAAAACAACAAGGATTCTACAACACCTATATATTTGAACTGCTATCTTACTCTTTGTCATTTTATTTCTTGCGATTTTAAAAGCCTTCGCTGTTGGTTTTGCAAGGTCTATTAAATTGAAGCTTAAAGAGAAAATATTTACTCTACATGTATTTTTGCAATTCTAGAATCCTTGCTTGTTATTCTTGGAAGTTCTATTAAATGGATACTTAAAGGAAAATGTTTTATTCGCTTTCAAATGCCTTCTTGAGTACACGCGGGCAATTGAATGACTTTCTTCTCTTTGCGTATTTCCGTCATTTTAGTATTTTTTGGATATTATCTTTGGCAGTTTTTCAAAAATGAACAAATATAGATGTTCTTCGCCGATTTTGATCACTAAATTCTAAAAAAAAACAAAAACAAAAACAAAAACCAGAACTCAACCAGACTAAGATTTAATCTCGCTTTACGTGTACGGCATCTTCGGTTTACGGTGCAGCCTCTACGTGTTCAGGGACTTCATTCTACTTTCGTGCAACATAAGCTTGATTAATGATGATGATGTTTTACTTCTTCTGTATCCGTCTTATATCTCCCATGATTTTTCGAAGACTTAGTTTTGCCTTTTAGAACCACCTGTAATTTCAGAAAGAAAACAAAACAAGAATGATAAAAAGCTCGATTTCAGCACGGGCAGGGTGTTCCTACAACGTGATAAGGCTGGAAATACAGAACTTTTGATTCTAATAAATAATGAACAGAAATAAACAATAATAGCTCAGCTCAGTACAAACATGTACGAAGCTTTCTTATCCGCGGCTGTTGGGCCCGCTACAAATATGACTGTCGCTTACGGTAGGTGTTTAAACCGTTCACATTTTCTGTACAAATGACAAAGAAACCATTATCTTAGAATGGATTTGAATGATTCAGTACTTTATCTTCGAGCTAGGGTGTTCAAAGAGTGAAAAAAAAGAAAAAGGCGTTAAAATGAGAAATAAACAGCAGGTTTATACTCACATCAATATATCAATCTACGCTTGAACTGAACCTATTTGGTGGATAACTTACTTTCGTACCCATGAAAAACGTGCTTGGTAAACGTAGCGGCTCAGTTACGTTTGTTAAAGGAAATACCAGCCTAGGGCAAGCTTGACAACCGTAAAGATTATCACCATGCGATAATTTCGTGGCCCATAACATCAAACGTTAGAAAATTCTAGCAGTAATGACACGTCCCGTAAAGGACATCACGATTAAAAACAAACAAAGCTCTTTACCAATGTATACGTGTTTTTTGGTCATTACAACGTAATCTTTCAGGCACGCTTTGACACGGACCGCCATAGTTATAATCGTCAAGAGAGATGAAGGGTAGCGGATTTAATCTCCCTTATAGGCCTTAGGCTTTCTTTTTTTCGGCTATTCCGCAAGTCGAGTCTTGTCAACTCGTTTAAACTCATTAGTCATCACTTTCACGTTTTATGCTACGCTAAACTTTTTACAACGCGTTACTTTTTATGTTACGGGCAACTTATTATGGAAGTAAGTTGGGGTGTCTTTATTGACAAGTTGACAAAATGTTTACTTGGTAAGAGCGATCGTAAATATTCCCATACAAACTCTTATATTGTCGCCAAGACCCGCTATTACGTAAGATGATCATCTTACCGCTAGAACTAGTGCCGCCTGTGGAGTCTAGCTGTTAAATAAACATGTTTTCGCCATCCAGAAAATAGCCCTGAGCCTAAAGAAGTCAAGGTATTTACCTTTTATTTATTTATTTATTAAGCTTCGGCCTACTATTACACATAAAGAAAAAGAAAAAGAAGAGGAAGCAAAAAAAAAAAGAAAAAAAAAACAGACAGCAAAACAAAACAAAATGGCCAGGGGAGCCGCTACAGCTTAGCCAATTACAGCGGCCCCCTCAGATATAATTAAGAGACAAAATTATACAATATATATAAATCTAAATCTAGTATAGGGAGCTTAAAAGCAGCAATGCGGTGGGCACGTTAAGGTCTTAGCGGTATTGCACTTCGGGCAAATTGTCCGCCACGTCCTTATATCTTCTTGATCAAAAATATCTACAGCATTTGTATAATATTTTAGTCAGGATCTCTTAAAAGCAAGGGGTGTTTGATTGTGTTCCTTAAGACTTTCAGGCAAAACGTTCCGGATTCTAGCACATCGGACAAAAAACGAGCGTTGATAGGAAAGAGTACGGCATTTCTTAGGTATATAAGTGACAGAGCTATTGCTAGAATATCTTGTTATTCTGACCGGTTGCCTAGCAACCGGTAGAGCATCACTATTTACATATATTAAATTATTTACAGCTTTGTAAAAGAAAACAATGTCCAAATACTCGTGCCAGAGGGATAGTGGAATTTAGTTGGTATTGCTCCAGAGGACAAGGCGTTGGAACTCTTTTAATAATGACGTATACCATTAAAAATAATTAAATAAAATTTAACTTTATTATTTAGCCGTTACAATGTTATATCACACTATGTACCCTTATAACTCGATATTGTTGCTATATCGATCATTCTTTTAAATTCTAATTGCTCAATTCATTTACATCATTCCAACTCCCACCCTTCCCTTTTTTTTGTACAAATTTTCCTCTCGGGAAAGTGAAACTTTATTGAGGTCACAATGCAACTACAGTATGTCGATCGACCATTTAAATACTAATAGACCAATTGCGATATCTTAAAATTCTAACTTGGCAACGAAACTCGGAGGAATAAAAAAAAAATCACATTTTTCATTCATTCCTCAACCTCGACCTGATTTCTTACTTCTTACTTTTTCCATTCATGTTAAAGCTGCTAACTAAGGTAAAAAAAAACTCCTCCCTCCACCCCGTCCCTTATTTCCAGCCAACTTCAAACATGACTATTGCCTGCATTGACTTCGGTATGTAAAAAAAAAAAAAAAAATGTTCAAAAATGTTTGATGCTGTTGTTTAAGGTGGTCAATGGATACGGGATATATAGGTCAGGAATTAAAAGGTTATGGGTTACTCAAACACCTCCCTCTCTAAATCAATCAATCAATTTATTAAAGTCATTGCCTGGGATTGAGGTTGCCCTCAGTATCCGAGCCAGAGGCTCATGTATAAAACGCATGGCTAAAATAAGAGATAAAATTAGATAAATAATAACAAAGTAATAAAAAAGATACATACATGGAATTGTTAACAATTATCAGGCTATCCAACTATCCAACAAGCTAGATAATAATTATTTAGTTATAAATATAAACACATCTAACCTAAAATGGGGCAGATTTTTTTTTTTGTACAAATTTTGTACGTGCGAGCAAATATCCCTATGCCGTAAACCTATAAAAGTATCTGCCGAGAATCGAGAACATCAGCGTTTAGCCACGCTGCGGCACACGTACGTGTCAAACTTTGACATAGTCTTGATGCATGCAATGCACGATATACAAAGATGCTTCCAGCAGGATATTTCATCACGTCCTTTCATACTCTGCAGACCGCACGTTTGCCTGTTAAGTGGCTCAAGCAAAATAAAAACAAACAAGCAAAAAAAAAAAAAACAGGCAGCAGTAGCAAAAACAACAACCGTACTCAAAATCGGTCAAGTGACGATGATAACGTAGCTATATCAGGTCAGTGACTTGATAACACGCGGTGTCAGGAGAGTAGACATTGCTTCTGGTTGGCTGATTGCGAACTTGGCTGCGGTAGATCATCAAATCGACAAAAGGCAAATAAAAAGCGGCCTGAATTTATAAAAATGAGTTTCAAAGAGTCTTTTAGCAGCACCGTACAGTTACCATAGTAACCGCTGGGACATTGCATACACCCTTAAAAAATTTCACTGTAATAGCTTTATTCAGATGACAAGACATTGCTCTTCTGATAGGGACAGCAGTGTTTTAATCTTCCTTCATTAGACAAGCATTGTTAACCACTGAAAACCCTTTGGAGCCTCCATAAAGGCAATATTGTAACAGGGTCTAGACACGGACAAGTCCTATTGCGCCTACATAATTAAAAGGAAAAAAATAAGGCAATAATAACGAAGTATATTTTATTCTGTTATGAAATTACCCTGCTTAAATGTTTTTCTACCAATTTTAGCCAATGTTGGGCCAAACTAGACAGCGGTTCCATTTTATGATGTCATCCGCTAAAACTATATCTGCATCATCCGATCTATTTTTATCTTCTCGCACCGATGATGTCATCTTCCGAAAGGAGAAATTACGTCAACCTCAGCAAAACTATTCAAATCATTAGGGCAGTCTCTTCTCCAGCGTTGCGAGGAACAAGCAAAAGCCCACTCTCTCTAGCTCACGCCTTCTTCTCAATGTACTAAGTGTTCAATAGAGGACTGCACAGATCGGAAGGTGGTTGATAGAATAGACCTTTGGTTTTTCTTTCAAAAAGACACCTTAAGACTAATTGCCCTAGAGAAGATAGCGCTGAACTAGCCCTAAAGGACAAGACGGCTTAAACCGGTTTAAAAAATGGCAGAAGAAATACAATGGAACCTCTCGTAACGCGATAGTTTCAGGACGCAGAATAAGTGTTCGAAACTGGAGTTGTCCGCTAATGATAATGGTTTTCGGAAGCGACCTGTCGTGCCTTTTCCTGGTAACAATAATTACAACGACAATTGCAGCGACAGAACGAAAACGGTTACATCTTGTAGCATATTGTCTGTTACAATTTCCAATACACTCACTCCCTTTTTTGTATTATTTAATTATTTTACATTTTTTTTCTAAAGCAAGGTTCTTTTTGTCTTCTTTCTCGGCTACGTCATCATTGAACTCGTGTCAACTCTTGTCGCCACTTCAATTTTACATTTTATGCTACGGATAACGTTTCATGTTACGTGTACATTGTTTAATTAGAGTCATCTGCAACCAATTTCTGTTCTTTAATAAGTCGAGACGACCACCCGTTGGGTTTATTGTACAACACTCATCATTTTAACTAAAAGAAAGTCAGTTTCTCCGGCACTTTCACTTGGCATTTTCTATCGTCCAAGTATACACTTGCTAGTTTTGGTTAATATCAAATCAACCTCAGCTTTTTATGCATTCACTCAGATAAATTTGGTTATAACCATGTCATGGTACTATATGGACCCACTTGGCTGCATTTTGCAGTTCGTCCGGGGGATAAGCGACAAAAAATCATGGAATTGTTCAAATAGTGATACAAGTATGAAAATCTCAGTAAATGTAGCTTTTAATATGTAGATTAATATAAAAGCAAGACCCCAGCTGGATCTTGTCCCTAAGTTTATATTTTGGTAAGTTTTAGTATGCGGTCAGCAGTTTGGGACTGCAGGCTCATTATTATTAAATTTCTTTGCTTAAACACTCCGAATTTACGTCAAACCAAATAGAAAAGTCTAAGTTTTTATTAAGAAGGGTAATTTGTCAATTTGCTCCAAATCTGAGCTTCCTGTTGCGTGCAGTATTGTTTGGCTGGTATTAGCACTCAGCATGTACGCCTGGCTGATATTAGAAGTAGCGCCTAGCTGATTTTAAAAGTAGATACTAGCTTTCGAACAAGGACTAGCAGTGTTTTAGATATTTGATTATGGAAACTGCTCAGGTAAGAACAGAAAAGAACTGGAATTTCTCTGCTTTGTGTGAACAATAGACAGAAGAGAAGTTAGGGTGTCCTTTAAATAGTCGAGGAAAAACTACGGCTCGGGGTACAAAAGTTTGGAGGACAATCTACAGCAATTTCGTGAGATTGGTGAATTGCCAATTCAAGCCTCTTTGTCAAGCCTCGATGAGGGAAACGGAATAGAAGTAACGTTAAAATGTCATGAAGCAAAATGGCACAAGTTGTGCTTTAACAAATGCAGCATAATCCCGAAGATAAGGGTAGAATTGTTCAAAATATGATGCAAGTGCCAAAATTGGCCTTCCAACTCCTTTTGGCATGTGGAATGAAATAAAAGGAAGACCCTTCTCGGATCTTGCCTTGTTCAACAATAAACAGCCTTACAAATTCTCACATAAGGTTTGCATGGAAAACCCCAGGGTACCCAAGTTCTGAAAAAAAAAGTGAAACCTTTATAAAACTTTGTACGATCTAAATTATTATTGTAGAGTTGGCAGTAAAATGACATCCTTGATTATTTTATTCGATTAAGATAATTTTTTCACAGAATGGATCATAAAACGCACTGATTTGAAGATTATTCTATTCTTGGTAACAGCTTTCTGCATACTGAAGACAGTGAAGTGCAAGGGAGGTTTGCTTTAGTACATTTACATAGACCACGGCAAGTCCTCTTACATCCACAGCTTATCAGTTCACTGTATGCCTTTGATGCCTCAGCTAGCATATTCCATTTGGGAGACCAACCTTCTGGTGATTGCTGCCGACCCCACTCTGCCGGACTGGGAACTTGGTGCATGGGACTGCGGCGAAGCAAAGTAGGCTGACCAAGCGATGTAGTCTTCCTTGTCCAGTTTATCCTTTTCTGTCAACTCTTTGACTTTATCTAGTCACTGATACTCAGTTTTCATACCTTCACCGATCCGATCTGACGAAGGTTTTACAGATTTACACGCTTTTGGAACATAACAATCCTTCTTTACTTTTTTTGCAACTTGGCATAATTAACATTCATAATATGAACATTAAAAAAATGCAATTAAAAAATGGAGTCACCGTGCTTGTCAACGCGTCAGCAGGCTCTTAAAGTGGGGTGTTTTTACTGGTTGCGCGTTAAAAAATTCGAATTTCCTTCATACAGAATTGAATTAGGTAGCTGCCTGTTTCGCCCCATGGCGAGTCTGCCCCCACCGAGTTCGCCCCTACATCGACTCGACTTGATCGAATTCGTCCCCAACCAGATTTTAATCGAGTCGCATATAGAGATAGTTCGTCGTTCTTTTATCCACTGCCTTATTAGATTACCGGTGGCGAGGAAACTTCCCTTGGTGGCTAGGTGACTTCGCTTGGTGCGAGGTGACTTCGCTTGGTGGCGAACGCAAAAACTTCATTGCAAATCAGTCCGCCGACAACTTCGCCATGTTCCCCCTGCAACTTGTCTCGCGGCCAAGCTGCAGGCACCACGCGGGAAAACCCGCTTTTGGCGGGAAACCCGACCACAGTGCGCAACCAACGCCAACCGTGCTTATTGATAGCGGTTATCGCGAGTATTTGGCTCTCTCAAGTCTCTCTTATGTTCAGTTTTGTTTACAGTGGAACGAACAAAAGAAGTCGACGATCCAAGCAACATTTTTTTTTGTTACCATGAAATGCTCCAATTTTGAGGATGTGGGATTTCGCTTTGGAACGTACATCATGGTTTGAAACTGTCTCCCTATGCAAAACATCTTGGCGAAATGTCAGAAAAGAAAAGTTGTCACAAGCGATTTGCAGCCAAGAATATTTCGACAGCCGGGTGGACTTTAAAAAGCTGCAAATTTTAGCGCTTCGAATTTCTTATTCAGGAAGTGTTCTAAAAGCAGGTCACGTAGATCACCTTGTACACTAGGCCAAAGGAATTTAAAAACGCAACAATCATTTTTTGGGATTGTGTTTGAGGAAAACTCGGTCAGGGAAATCACACGATTATCGTGACGCCAAAGTTTTCGAAAGCTCCGTTTACAAAATGTTTCCGTCCACACGAAAACGAAAACCCGACGTTTTCAAATTTCTCCGGTTTGAATACAATTATCGGAAAGCTCCGTTTTCGTGACTGATTAGTGTGGACGGTAGGCTTAACTATAGAAAAAAATAGCTAAATTTTCAAATTTCGCCGGCGTAGTGTGGGCGCTGCCTAACTTTTTACAGGAAAATTCTTCGTAACACTAAGACAATCTGTACAAAAAAAGTCTGCGCTTCAAACTAACAAAGCTTACGTGCAGACATTCGACATCCTTCCTGCGTCGAAAATCGAAGCAGGAAGGAAATCTTAGGTCTGCAAGCAGCCTTCAGTTAGTGTTCGTAAAACCACCTTCTTAAGGAAAGTAAGTTTTGGACCACTAAACGCACGACTGACCTTTTTACACTTGGTTTATTTTTAAAAAGACTTTTGGCCGGGTTAAGACAATGTTTTCAACAGCGGACGGCGCGGTGTAGTGGTTCAGAGAGTTCGCTTCAGAGCGGGAGATACCGGGTTCGAGTCATAGTAGGGAATTAGAAAAATGGGAAATCCAGAAATTCGGAGTTAGTGAAAATAAAATGTGGAGTAACATGGGAATCAGGGAAATTTGGTGTTCGGGAGAACTGTGATTAAAATTAAGAAATAGAGGAAATAATAATCTGAGAAGTCTGATCCTTAAAGGGAACTGAAAGATATGCCGGGAATCGAAGCAGAGATCGGAACAAAGAGAGAAGGGGTGTTAGAACGAAGGGGAAGAAGATAATTACCCTAGGGACACCAGGGCACATGGAAAGTAAGGGATATGGGGGACAGTTGACAACAGTGAACAAGTAAATTGGGGAAGTGGGGAACAGACGGAAGACTGGAATTAGTAGACAGGGAAAAAGGGATTAGTGCGGCCGTAAGGGTAACTGGAGAATATGGGAAGAGGAAAACGTGGGAATTATGCTAGGATTCACGGTGAGCAGCGACGCATGTGGTCTTTGCCGGGGTGGGGGAAGGAAGCGAAAGAATCCATGACGAGGTGTGGTGTTTTTAATTACCATGTTTTATATTGGTCTAAAGGATGTAAGGAAAGGCAACGCGTGTCTCTTTTGTTTTTGGTTTGGTTTTGTTTTGTTCTTTTTGTCTGAAGGTGACTGTGCCATGATCACTAAGTTATATTTCCTCGGAGCCTTCCAGCTATTTTTTGATCTGCTAAATATCTGAACTGCGAAGGGTGCATGATGACGTTATAAGTGTCTAAGTGACCGACTCAGCTCTTAAATACACTTTCGCTTAGTGCATAATTCTTTGTCAAAATAACACATAATCTGTTTCATGTAGGAGAGAGAAAATATATAGCCCTCTTCAAGCAAGAATAGTTAATTGGTATCTATGACTATAAGCCTTGTTCAATACTAAACGGCACGTCTACAGTTCAGTGTTCTGAACTAATTGCGTTTCACAGAAAAAAATAGTGCACAACAAGACTGAGTACGCTTTGAAGACAAACAGCTTCTACTAAGTGCTGCTCTTGTAAGTAACTAGGGAGCTTTAGCAAAGACGACGGCGTCTGTTCGAAATTGAATTTATAATTATATTTTACCATCAAAGTTTGCAGTTACCTAGAATTGTTCCGTGTGCCTACATCAGTCTAAAAACATGTTCAGGCTAAACGAAAAGTTAGTCGTCCTGATTCACGTTCTCCAAAATACGGAGAACTTGGTCATTCCTTGATGTTGTTTGCAGAGGACGGCTACGAAATTTACAAAGATTTATAATGCACGTGCACAGCCCCTACTCTGCTGAATGAAATTTTTTGTTTGGTGACAGTCTCGTTGCCGCAGCCGTCGTAGTTTGCAATGGCCCCCTGAGTTAGTTCGCTGATTGAGACTGCTTGCTGCTAGAGTAGAAGACCCATAGAACGTTTGTAGAACGGGCAAAGAACAGTCGGTTGTTCAGAAGACATCCAAGCCTGAAAAAAACATACCTGTAAATATCTTACTGACGAAAAAAGCAATGTATTTACATAGCGTCCTGAGTGACTCTAAGATCACAAAATTGCTTCTCTTTAGCCGTTACATTGCCCTCGCATTTCATCTGAAACTATTTCAATCATCTAGGCGGTGTTACTGACGTTCTTTGAAATGTTCCAAATTATGTAGAAAAGATTATTATCAGAAAAGCGTTTCTTTCAGATACATGATGCAAGAGTTGATTTTTTATCATTCCCGAAGTTTCCTCGAAATCTATCTAAAGGCCCGCCATTTAGTATCAGTTAAGGACTGGAGAGGATTATATAAATATACTTCCGTACCGTTCTTTTGATTCTAAGCAGATATTGCAAGACTGAACTATGTCTTTATATATTAAAAAAAAACGTAAGTCTGTTATAACGTTCTGGACGTATTTTCGTTGCCATGATAACGCGGCTCCAAAACTTAATTCTACCAGCTCCTCTTTTGTTTTTGTTTTTTTGTTTTTGATTTTGTTTTTTTTATTGTGACCTTGCTGACGTTTTTCTGCCTCACGAAGCTAACTTTTGGATGTTTTTGGAGGAGTTATGTCACGGAAATTGAAATTGAGTTCAGCTGTCGCTGTCATTATTTTATGAACACGGGTTTTTTTTACTGGGAAATACACCAAGGCTGCACTATATAAATTGCCATGATTGATGTATTTTACATTTTAATGCTATTTACATTTTTTCTGTATTTCCTTTGAAAAATACTGCAGCAACGTGATTGGAAACTCTTGTTGTCTTACAAAATTAACATATGCTTGAAGGCTAATCTTGACTGTATCGGTTTGTGCAGTTGTGGTGGAAATTACGACTAAAAGAACCTTTATTCAGCCAGCGTTTTTAAAAGCAGGCTTAGGAACGTTACAGCCAATGAAAGCTGTCTTTTTCAAAACGTTTCCTTCAGACCAAAAAGTTCAGCTAGTGTTGTGACATACCTGATCTATTCCGGCATATTTGAAAGTTTCAAACGCGAAATAGAAAAGGTGTCTCAATCACAGTAAGCAAGTAACTCAAGAAAATCACGTCAATCAAACCTATTTAAGGACGGTGCCTACTTTTGTTAGTGCGCACACGTTCTGCGCATCACGGAAGCCATGGTTTCAGCGTCGCGCGCGCACTGGGGTTGACATTGACGTAATCAACCACGCTACCAAGTACATGTACACGGCTAAAATGAAAGCAAAATTCTCTCTGTGACCAAATCAAGTTTAATGAACCTGTACTTAAACCAGGAACGCTAGAATAGCAGCACATCGCTAGCCAGTAACTGTTAACGTCTTCCAGCTCAAAAACTAGCTGTTATCTGTCGAAAATTATACTGAAATCCATCTGTAAACATGTACCTGCAGATGGCGTAGTGCGCGCGCAAAACAAGTGCGAGATACGCAAATGTCTTACTTACTGAGGGGTGACAGGAAAAAATGTAACGGGCGCCGTAAAGTTTTGAAAAAAGATGAATAACTTTAAAAAAACGCGTGGTTACCCCTACATTTTATGTCATGAAATGAAAGTGGCAAGCCTATTCAACACGTAATTAGTTTCTGGTTCTGAGCAAAAGGTATTTAGACTGTATTTTAGCTGAACCAGAGGAAGGCTGTCAGAGACGCTAAAAGCGCTGTTGCAACGATTTTGTCGTTAAAAACATACCAAAAATGGTTTTTGTAGTTTAAAGATCTTTTTAAATGTGTTTGCTTTTCTGTATGTAAAGGCGAATTCTAAGGAAATCTGAGGAGAAACAAGCTTCCTTCTTTTTCAGAAAAATGTTGATGTCAGCATTTTCGTTGAGACACAAGGCTAATTATCTCGAAAAAATGCGTGGCTACCCCTATAAATAAATGTAAAACTTACCATACCGTCAATAAAATTTCAGTCATACAATTTACTGCTAAGTGTAGTTAAAATGCTTTATTTTATCGTGATATGATATCACTGTACTGATCACGTCACTGATGATCATTCAAGCTTCCGAATTTTCTGCAAGCCTTACCAGCAAATGTCCGTACCATTTATCACCGTTTCGAAACTTTCTGAATTTTTGGCTGAATAGAAAGCGCCCATCTTTTCGTTTGGCCACGTGTGTGATTTCAAACTTTGTTCTGCGTCGTTGTCCGGTCCATCCAGCAGAACAGCCTCGTCACAGCGCGTATCCGATGGTTACTTTTCTTGTCTGGTGAGTTCCACATACCACTTGAATTTCTATTTTATTTCTTTTCTTGCAAGGCAGTTTTGTTTTTGTCGCCAGTCAGGTTTCCTGCATTCACTTCAACGGTTGTCTCGCGCTGTTCTACCCACATATTCATCATTTTTTGACTCCGCTGGGCTTAATTCTAGTTCTGCTTCTTTTTTATTGACACTGCGTTGCCTTCGCTCGAATTCCCAACAAAATTGTTTCGCTTATGGTCGCGTAACATGGCAAAACAGCTCCGCCTTTGGTTCTGTTCTTCTAAAACCGCTTTGCCTGGGGCGGGTTTTTTGTAAAGGCGTGTCGGTCCTGGTTGTATTTCCGATGGGATTGTTTTGCTTTGGTTAGGCTTTTTCCAACACCACTATGTCTCTCACGTGTTTCAGGTTATTTTTGCCTCCTTTGTCAGTACATGCAGTTTTAGTGTTTTGCGAGAGTCCGGATGGGGGGATCCGAAATTTCAAGCAAAGTCTAGGGTAACTTATACAGTTTTTCTTCTTTGGAGTAACCTCTTAGCTTTATGTGTTTTTCTGAGTCATAGTTAATCGAGAAATATTCAATGTTTAAATTTTTGAAAGGGTATGTGTGAAATTATTTGAGTCGGTTTGCATTTTTTTTGTACGTATTTTATCCCCTGGCCTTGTCTTCCAGGGTCTCTGCTGAGGCTCCACACCATAATTGTGGTGTCTATTGGCTCGCACAGAACACGCTTCAAAATAGCGGAAGACACTTAAAATAATCGTGTTGTACGTCTCAGATGTAAGAATGTTGAAACAAATGGTTGACAGGCTTTGCTCTAACGAATACGTTTGTCAAAGACCTCCCTTTGTACGAAAGCCGGGAAGAGAATTATAGATCTCTCTTAGCAGAGGCTTATTTTCTTTTAAAAAATTTACTCATAAGAATATTTTTAAGATTATAAGCAGCTGTGTGATATTCTGTCACAAACGGCAAAATTCCGTTGCCTTTTTTTGTTTACTTTGTAGAACCTATATTCTTTCGCTAAATTTAATTTCTGAGAGTATATTGGCTAAATTGTGTACTGTGTAGTGTTTTCTTTAAATGTAGCTTTTGAAGAGTTCCTTCTCAGAAGCCGTAAGGCTTGGTCTTTGATAAAGCTTTTCCTGACGCCTGTAGGGTAGCAGGTGGTGAAGTGCGCGTATTGGAGAGTTTCCGTGTCGGTTTGAAGTAGGCACAAGTGTCGAGAATAGATTCAATGGTAAATATTTCCCCCTCGTATACATGTGTCCAAGAAAGTTTCTGTATCTGTAATTTTAGCCGTAAATCCAATTTTTTGGTGGGAGGATTGTTATTTGCTAGCTCTATAAACTTGTTTATTTGTTCGCTGATTATGTTCCATAGAGAAAAGACGTCATCGATTTTTCTTAGCGAGTGAGCGGCGATGAAAACGTTCGTAAAAGAGACTGCCTTGTTTTTCCATTGCGGCATTCTGTGTTTGAAGTCAATTTGGACGTTAAAATGGAAAGAGATTTCTTTTAAGATAAGCCTAAGCATATCCCTGAGAAAGACATCCTCGTTCCCAGGGTCTCTCATCTTGCCGCCCCCTGGAGCGAACGACGAGAGACCCGGGCTGGGTCTGATCACGCGCCACTTTGACAATTGAGAACATCAGGGAGGGGTCCTCTGTAAGCAGCAATTTGTCGCGTTGAGCTTTGTAGAATTCAAAGTTTCGCGCTGCGACTGCCATTACCCGCGGCGTTTATCAATACTTTGCTTTCAGGCTGAAAATTCGGATAATGTCTATTCCAAATGTTTACCTAAAGGTTAAACAAGGCTGTTTCGAGGCAATTTAGTGGTCGTGATTTTCAGTGTTGCCGTCTTACCCACTGGATTTATGGAAAGATCTGGAAAGTCAGTCATGTTTCAACTGTGGACGTCAATTACTACGGCATTTCATCCCGTAGTAATTGTTGTTTCTCCTTTGAATGCACTCGATCAAATTGATGCAAAAAACATAAGAATGTCTCTAGGAAAACGTATAGCTTTCTCAAAGTAAAGCTAAGGCAGTCTCTGAAGAAAAGGTGGACGAAGATAAATATGATATTTGTGCGACACAATGTGCTTGCAAACATCTAATCAAATAGCCGGGCCCAGCGTCACCTGCGGCGTCACAATATAGAATGTAAGTAGGCAATATGTTCACGGAATATTTTAATCTTTGTCCCTGGAGAGCCAACACTTAGAGCCTTAAACCATATCTTGCAATAGAAACGAACCTAAACAAATTATAAGCACGGCATGGCAAATTACAGAGGTGTCAAACTCTGAGAAGCGATGTGCAGATCGGAAACCATGCAGAGCTACGACCTCTAAAAATATGCCGTAACACAATCAAACGACTCCGCTCTACTTATAATTTCCATTTCTTCTAATAACACGGCATAAAAGTGCCCCTCAGAAACACGCGTGAAGTAAAGAAAGGTCGAAAAATCGAAAATTAAATTAGAATGTGCACAATTGTCACGAGCCGTTGGAGTGTGATAACAGGTTTTTGGCCTGGGAAAGCACTTCTGTAAAAACCTGGGGAACTCTCTTGCTGCGGGGATCAGTACCGGATCTGTTACAGGGAATTGTCTTCAGAGAGGTCAACAGCACTCACAACTTAGGTCCAACGATATCGTTTTAATTCAAGAACACAACCAGAATGCAACCGGAACATAACCGGAATGCAACCAGAATGTAACAGGAATGCAGCCGGGATGTAACCAAAGAATATTTTACAAGGCACGACTATTTAAGCCGAAAGCACAACCCTAAAGGATCACGTAAGGTTATTAAAAAGTCTTAACTAAACATCATCCGATACATTTCAGAAAGCTCGATTGGCTATAACGGAATTCTACATTTACAAGATTAATAACTTTCAAAATAATACAGGTAGATAACAGTTTAACAAAAGACTGTCGCAGATAGAAATTACAGTTCAACGCTTATTACAGTTATGATCCTACAACAAACTAGCAGGTGTCTGCTACGGTCAATGAACTGGAACAGTAACCTGTAACTTAAAAATGTAAAACGAGCTAAAACTAATATCTAAGTTGGATTTCTATATTTTCTGACAGCGAAAGCAAATATGTAAAACATACTTCATTATCTAATTTTCTCTCCTCACAGGAGTTACGTACACTAATTTATTAACGACACAATAAAGATTATATTTTTCTTTTTCTAGCTTTCTTTCGGTCGAAGATAAATCCAGTTTATCAGCAACGACGGCGAAATGCATACCGCGACGAGTTCGTTGTATTATCCTTCGAAGTTCGGGGCGCCGACGGCGCGGTGAAACTTCAATAAATGGTTTTCACCCTTTCGCTCCTTTCGAAGTGACTGGGGCTTTCAGTGATCAACTAATGGCCCTGAATTCTCTAACATTATTTAACCGCCGTTCACAAGACCTACACTTCATTCTGAGGAAAAGATGAGTCAAAGATTGTCCATACACAGCCTCGGCAGCGGTGTACAATTCTCCATTCGCCCTCTTGAGGGGATTTTTACAATATGTAATGTCCTTCACTGAACCATACAACCTTCAGCGACTTGGATTTCCGCTATCAGATGATGGATAAGTTTTCCTCGGCGTACATTGCCGCAGAACATCATATCGTTCCTGGTTTTATACTTTGGTGACAACACATCCCGCACTCTCGTAGGCTAAGTATAGACGAAATTCCTACTAGGCCGCCCATCCCTTCAATAATAGACCACTTTACAGTTGTCTGCTTGGTGACCTGGCCTTTGCATGGCAGCGAGGCTGGAGGTGACCTTGCTTTGATACAGACCTCTCCGCATTTGTCATGTAAATGCACCTGGTTAGCATTAGAACAACTTGATTTACACAACAAAGCAGTGAGGTCTGTATCAAAACAAGGTCAACTCCAGCCTCGCTGCCATTCAAAGACCAGGTGACTGAGCAAACAACTGTAATATGGTCTATTTAATTGTCATCTCCCAGATTCTGGGAGACACGTGACCAGACCCAACCAGGGTCTCTCCTCGCTCGCTCCAGGGGACGGTAAGATGAGAGACCCTGGGAACGAGGTTGTGAGAGAGTGTGGGTATAGGTTTTTTTTTTGGTAGAATGTTTCATATTTCAAGAAATGGACAACAACTTTAAGTTTAAAACAACACATGTTTCGATCGTTCAACGATCATCTTCAGTTGTGAATTCGTTTACAAGTTCGGTTGAATTAATACAAGCAATGGCGTATAAGATAAAACGTGATACAATTCAAAATTTCGAAAAAATTAACGTACAATTTTAAGAAGCGCGAGGCATGTTTCATATGTTTTGCATACAGAAAAGAGAGGTCTTTGAAAACGTTTTAGTTAGAGCTTGGCTTTTCAAGTCAAGGTGTTCCTATCTTGACCAGAAGGTGCGTTTGGCGTGTCAACCATTTGTATAAATCTGAAGGTAATAACCAAAGCCACACTTAGCTGCCGATTTAAGTATCGCCTGTGTAAACCTCCAAACTTATAATTGCTTGTTTCGTTTGGACCTTTTGGGAAATGTTTCAAATTACTGGAACAATGACTTTCCCATTATTAATCGGAGTGATTCGGGGAATAATGGGCAGTTAGGCTGTTTCTAAGTTTCCCCACGTCGCTCGTTCCGCAATGCATATCGTTCGTAAACTCGCTGGCGCGCTAAAGCGAAAAGTCAGATAACAGCGCTTGAATGCGAAACTCAAACAGTATTGCCTGCTCCCAGGCAAATAGAGAGTAAGGATGGTATACAAAACTCACCGGAAGTATAATGATGAATGAACTTCTGCAACCCGAAAGGATCCGGAGTGGAGGGGTGTTGTGTGAAATATCGTCGGACAGTAACCACTCCCCAAAGTCGACGTAGACGAGGTCAACTCGACTTATGATTCGTTTTAAGCAAAGCGCGTATGCCGAAAAAAAGCTATCAAATGATGGGGAAAAATAAGACCAAAAGAACCCGTGCTATGTATGTCTTCCTCTTTCTCTCGGTATGCGCACAAATTTTAAGGATATACATTTTTTGGAAATGCGTATGCTTATACGTTGAGACAAGAAAAGCTCCGCGTATAGTCCATCAGCTGACGGGATTTTATGGCTTACTTAAGAGGAAAAAACGAAACTTTATATTCTTAATCTTTGACTATTAAGCATCATAAAAATATGTGATAGCAAGAATAGAACGGTAGCTTTCATTTTGTAAATCGAATACTAATACCCTTCTCGTGCCTCCATCTTGGATTTTTGGGGAAGGCATCAAAGTTAAAGTGAACAAGTCGCGTTTCAAATGCAGATATTAAACGTATTTCAACTACAAACATGATTTCCGTGTGTTCTAGTGCTTGATATTATAAGTACAGAAGGCACATGTGAAGTCACAACGCCTGATCATTAGTGATCATAATATGACCAGTTTGCAGATACTGCTACCTATAATAATTGCCCAAAAAAAAAGAAAAAGATTGTGATGAACGGGTTTTAATTTTTTTTTTCAGAAAAAAAGAGAGTGCGTAGATAAATTATATGTATAAATTACAAGTCTGTTGAATGAATCCCTCAAAGCATTTGCCCGGTTCCTTTCTCCAGCCCCAGTTCCCAAATATGTGGTCTCACAATTGAAAGTGCGAAAGTGTTTACTCTGCACCATGATCTAATGAATGGCGGACGAATGCATTACATGCGGTTGCTCGGGTTCTAAGCTAGCCCACTATAGATATATTGTTTCATAGACATTTCTTTTAAGGAACACAGTCAGTTTTTGGACCGCGCTGACTTGGGCACTAATTTTCTCACTTTGAAAAAAAGTTCACCTCAACCTGGAATCAGAGTACATCTAAAAATCCGCTTCAATCTGCGCACTGTTTTGCTTGATTTTCAATCGTTTACTGAGAAACCTGTTTTTAAGTGTGCTTTTGCTCATCCTACGGTATTTTTTATCACCCTTGGTTAAAAGGAGTATGGATCGCGTCACTGTGATATGCAAATTAGTTATGAAATGGTATCTAATGCACATGTGCACCAGCTGACTGTGTCCCTTTAATCCTTTTGGACGAAAGCAAGCTGGTAAGACCATCGAAAACACTATTAATTGCGACTGCTGGACAGAAGGAGGCTACATCGAGTTTACTTTTAATTTGCCGCGACTCAGATGTAAACGATACAAGACGTGGTGTGTATAGGAAGCTTCTTTTTAACATTTGGCTACTACTTCATCACAAACCCACATCCACGAGGAGTTGGCACCAGCAAGCATTAAAGAAGACATCAAAGCTGAAGAAAATCTGGTGGATCTGCTTGAGGATGTATTCAACAGTCCATGGAAACAATAGGCAGTGTTCACGGGCGTTTTCACGGGTATCGAAGTGGCAACAGAAGTAGGTGATGACTTACTGCAGGGCAAGATCGAGCAACAGAAAGAAGGGAGTAAATGACTCTGTAACGAACCGTTTCTCATCCAATCTTACTTTAGATTAATTTGATCTACTGAAGAAAGCCAAGGTGAAGTCTTTTAGGATTTGAAGGCGTAAGGTTCCCAACTGCTGGTTTTCAGTGTCACGCAATTCAAAATAGATCAAAATAAAAATCAAAACCGGTCAATAGATAAAGTCCAGAATCTGGGGGAAAAAAGAAGGTAAATATGCAAAGACTCTTGCCAAAATTCTGGTCACAGCAATTTTTCTTATGCGAGATATGCGGAGAAATTTTTTACCCAAATTTATAGAGATTTGTATAGAGACGCCATGCTGGTGCCCATCCGTATGGGCACCAACATGGCGGCCGGAAACCAACAGAAACATCTGTCACTGAGTTTTGCTGCAAAAGCGTGAATTTATCCCTCGAGGAACTCTAAAACATTAAAATAATACTTTTTCTAAGACATGAACTGTTCAGATAGCCAAGTTCCCCGAAATAAGTCACAGTTTTTAACCATTATGACAGCTCTCTAGGGCGTCATGTAAATGCCGCGTCACGCAAAAGCTTAGAAATTCAAGCGTAGTGTATCACAAAACCAAGAACCCATTCGGAGCGAAAATTTGTATGAATATTAGTTTTCAGCTGCTCTTATACATCATTTAAGTAAAATTTCAGGAAGATCGATAGTTTGGTAGTTCGAATTTTGGTGACGTCATGTGAAAACCAGCTATAGGGATCTAGAATTTCCTTTTCGTATGGATCATGATCTATCCCCCTGATGGCACTTCTCGGAAAGTTTCGTCAGATTGACTGGACTTCTGTCTTCGACTGTCCTCTTAGTCAGGTATTAAATAAATTCACTTCCTTGGTCTCCTGCCGATCCCCATGGACATCCGCGAAAAACAGCAAAGCAAAACTCTATCAGTGTGGTAGCTCAGGTGGCAGGCGCCTAGACGTAGGGTTCAACGGGTATCGCGAGGTATCGATCAAGAAAGTCGAAAGATCGAAAAGAGTGTCTACCTCTGCGGTGCGCAATACAGCAATATACTTCCTGCCTATACTGCAAAGGCATGACACAAGTTTTTCAGTATCACTGCAAACATGCCTGACATTGGCAATTCCCTCGTGTCACAGCGGAAGAAAGAATCATTCAGATGCAGGCTCAGTAACCGAATCATGTACGTGACAATTACAAAGATCAGTGCTGGAGACTACAAGCAGCCACGTGTGAACAAGTTCCAGGGATACGGTATAATCACGAAGAGGCTGATACGCGTATGGTTCTCTTGCCGTACTCGTCACGTGGAAGGCACGCGCATCATCCACTCTAAGACTGATGCCTTCTCTTTCTGCTTGCTCATAGCCGAAACCTTGGAAAGTGCTGCGTGAAGAAGAGGCAAAGACCAGAATAATGAAATTTCTTTAGTTACTAACTGCTCGAAGAAGCAACTTGACCAAGGTGTTAACAAGCCCATAAAAGCCCTAAATGACGTACACACAATCAGAGGCCATGAAACCATCCCTGCCTTCTTTGGTATGGGGTAATGTATATCAGGTCAGCCTCTCCAATGCATGCAGTGAAATTTAGGTCTAAGATATGGCGAGAATTGGGGAGGAGTCGACAGTATCTGAAGAGATACGGAGGCACTTGTGTGTCAGTTGTGTCAGCTGTACAGGAAGAGGTGCCAGAGTGTGGATGAGCTGCGCTGGTAGATTCACTGCGCTAGAGGAGGAGAAGTCTAGCCAGAGGCTATGCCGCCTTGTGACTGATCTCTATGACTTCGCGTTGCAAGAGCAAATTATCAGTAGCAATCTGGAGAGATGTCGACACGGAGAAGACAGTTGAAAATACGACGCTAGTAGCGGAGTATTTTTGACAATTTTTGAGGTGATTGGAAACTTAGTCTCGAGTGTTTGATATATCTTCTTAATCGAGACTAATTTTAAATGGATACAGAAAAATAAAATCGTACAATTATCTGCTAATTAAGATCAGATATCCAACAGCTTCATGGTCTTGAATTATCGTGTTTAAACTTGATGAATTGTGAGTGAGTTTGAGAAGTTAGAGCTCCAAAATGTAAGTGAGAGCAGCGAAGAACGACATCATACGATCCTGGCGTTTATTTAGTAAAACAAGCTCTAGACTAAAGTGTATGTATCTACTCTGATTTATGGTATATTGGTTCATGGCGTATTATGTTTATAGAACAGTACAAAAAGGCATTTTTCTAATGGTATGATATGGAGCACCTTAATGGTAATTTAGTTTTTTTCAGATATTTGAAATAGAGGTTGAATACACAAATTAGAAAACAAAATGGTCTCACTGTAACGAAATTAATCACGTCATCATAGCTCGAATTACCTTAGCTAATACAGAAATAATGTCTAAGAAACAATTTTTTTTTCCAAATATATGTCTAGGTCAAAAAATAGCATTATTAATGTTTTCTTTAGAAATCCAAGATAGCGACTAAACGCAGGGTATTAGGGGCAAATTGAAATTTTGATTTAAAAAGTGAGAGCTACCGTTCTATCCTTGCTATCACACATATCTACATATCATACATATAATACTGAGTCAGAGATTAAGAATATAAAAGTTTCGTTTGTTCCCTTTAAGTGAGCCATACAACTTCGTCAGCTGATGGACTTTTATAAAATTCCTTCAAGACCGAAAATATATATAGTGAAGATCCAACTAGATTGTGACGCCTTAAATCAGTTGTTGATTAGAATGCTGCGCGAAGGATAAGTAAAATGATTTCTTCTTTCTCAAAATGAGTTGCAAAACATGGCATAATCGTTTATTCGCCATTCGTAAAGCGTGTTGCGTTCAAGATATACAATGTATCCGGTGTGTTTACGCATAGTGTGAATCAAACAAGTGGTAATCTAATGATTTCCTTTGTGTTGTTTTTCGACTTTTGCACGCGCCTTATGCGATCGGTACAATTTTCCGATGATCCAGAATGTATTGAAAAAAGTCGACATACTTGAAAAGGACATTATAATAGAATAATTAGTCCCTTAGTCCAATAATGCATGCATATATTTTGCTCAAAAAAAAATACTGCTCAACTTACAGTATATCCAGGCGTATTGTTTGTTAAAACAACAAATAAGGAGTACATTTTTTCCCTCAATCTTCTCAGCATTCTCCGAAATATCGCATCCTAGAATTTGATTGGCTTTTTTACGCCGGGCAGTTTTCAGTTTTCAGATAGGGATCCCAAGTTACGAACGCTCACATCCCCTCACTAGAAAATTAAGCTGGCTATGGGTCACTTTTAACTATTTAGGCTATGTAAACGTAAAAAAATGAAATAAAATGAATAAACTAAATAAAATAAAAGTCTTGTATATTCTTGTCATTTCCTCGATCTTACTCTGATCTAAACAAAGTCTGCTAAGATCTGGAGGACTGTCCTTTCAAACATAGTGATAAACAACCAACACACCTAAAAACACATCAAAACTATTTGCTAGTTAGATGGTGGGACTGAACTTGCTGCAGAGTATAACACGGTTGGAACACTGTTAAACAATAGCGTATAATTTAAATAAATAGTTCAATATCAGTTAACTTTACTACTCATGATCAGTAATAATATTTCAGTGTGTACTGTTAAGCTCCATATTGATGCTACATTTTTTTTTGTTTCTCTATCTATCTCAGAGACCTGCAAGGAAACAATATTCAGAATTTAACAGAAAATATTTTCTCCGTTATACCGCGCTTGTGGTACCTGTAAGTATACCGATCAATGTACGTGTTTTAAATATTAATTCTTAAATTTCATTCACATAGTTCCAACTCCTACTCCTACCTTTTCCAAACTCGGAAAAGTGAAGCTTTAGTAAGGTCTCGATGCCTGTTAGGTATATGGATCGACGCCTATTGCCTAATTTCATATCGCGTGGGACACTGGCACTAACGAATTTTTGCGGACTTTTTAAAATTCTGTATGCAAAATGGCTTCCGAAACAGAAGTTGAAGAAACGATTACTTCATTACGAGCGAGATTACTCCAGCAAAGTTACCTTTCTATGGCATAGAACAGTTGCTTTACAGCATATCAAAATTTTCACAGAGAACGAAGGAACAGCTACTGAAAGTTTCAGCCCAGTAGAGTAAATCGTCTTTTCAAAACTTTGAAAAAATCTTATGGGGGGTGGCATCCACCCCCTCCCTCCCGCCGTGTACGTCCGAAGGTTAAGACATGCATGATATGAGTACAGTGATTAAATGTAAAATGGGAATGGCTAGTGAGAACCTTATTGTTGAGCTGCCTCTTTGGGACCGATCGGGGCAAACAACATGTTTACAATATGGGCAAAAACCTTGTAAACACAACCAAGAATGTCACATCTTTTTGGTCAACATGCCAGTATAGGAACAGTCCCTCATTCTACCTATGTAACTCTCATTATAAATTCCTAGTGTTGCCACATGAACGTTTCTGCTTGTGTCACTCTCCTTATACTGGGCATCACATTTGAGTAGTGGGCGATTGTGTAGAGTTCACTTTGAGTGACAGAGATCCTCAATTTCAACTCCCTTGTCGGTCAAAACCGTGGTGCCTTTTTCCTTTATCATGCCAAGAACACCACAGTCTGAAGTAAAATCACTATTCGTAACCGACCTTGGGTATGGACCAATACACATGACCAAGTTACCATATGGTGTAATCCATATGCCAGTTTTGCCAGTGTCATGGTTCTTTAAAGAACTAAGTGTTGCAATGCTGATGTCATAATTCTCTAAGGAAGAGATCCAGTTTTCACCCAGAAGTCAAAAGTACAGTATCCTGAAAATCTGAAGCCCATAAATCTTCTGGTAATAATGAGGACACCTCTCCAGGTAAAGGGCTGAGGTCTATTGCATCGAAAACAGTACAAAAAAAAACAAACAAACAAACAAAACAAAACAAAACAAAAAAACATGCCCAGGCACTAAAAATTCTGGACTGAGTAGAATCACTTGTATTTGTCATAAATCCCAATATTCCTAGATGGAGGGTGTGTTGTCTATTTTAGAAAGCACATTAGTTCTGTCCCCTTTGTTTGCTTTCTTTGGCCATTTTCATAATCAGGATAGACAATTGCAGAAATACAGGGCAGGACACACTCAAAAAAGACAGTCAAAGTCATTTAATGATAATCCAATCATGTACAGAACTTGTTGTGGATACAATTTCAAACAAGCATAGAAGAATGTATACTTTTGGTTGCTTTGGCAAAATTGTCTCAGTTGTTTGGCATAGGCTTTTTTCTCCGCTTTAAGCGAGCTCAATTCATCATGTAAACATTTTATTTACCAGTTCTGTTTTCACTTTCAGTTTCTCTTTTAGATCCTCACTTTCCTCTCTTAACACGTCACATTCAGAGGGGTTATCTTCCTTTTTATAAACTGGTCTCCTCCTTTTTACTTTCTCATTCAGCTGCTTTGTAAGAGCACGTTTGGCCGACTCCATTTTTCCACTTGGTGTTGTTTTCTTAGTAATTTTCTTTTCAAGATAACTGTTACTGCATGGCAAATTTGGAAGTTTATTTATATCCCTTCTTGGTGTATTAGTCCAGTGGGCAGAACAAATGAGATCTCGTTTGAAATGTACGCTTTTATTCAGAATTTTACTGTATGCATGGCGCTTCTCTGGACAATCAGCGACTTCACTGAAACGGTAGTAAGTCAACTTACTATTTGCTCTCAACGAATTCGTACAAAGTGTTGCATCACAGTTCCAGTGCTCGACTCCACACGTGGTAAATTTTATAGTCGGCAGGTCTTCGATATCTTTTCTGCTTCCTGCTGCCCAGTGTTTCGTGCAAATGGCATGGTCATTAAAATTAACTTCATGTTTTGCTTGGTCAAGAACTTACAAATAAGCATCGACAACCTTTTTTCTTTCTGAGGCTAGTTTTGTTAACGTATAGTATTCACCACCGCTTTTCCAGGAACTCTTACAATATCTCCTTGAACACTATCACTGCCAAAAACGGAAACTTTTTACTTTCTGCGATGTGCTTAATTCGTCTACCACAGCGGACGCCATTGTCATTTTGTCCGCACAAATCCGTTAGTGCCAGTCTCTCGGGCGACATGAAATTAGGCAATGTGTACGACGTATAAAACATTCTTATTATACGTCTCAGATGTATATTGCGTCCAGGTAGTAAAACAGTCGAACTAAACGTGAATAAACTGTGTAAAGGACATGGCTCCACACGCTTTTAGTGCAATTTGTCGCTGTTTTTACTTGTGTAGCTGAAAAGATATTCGGGTTCTCGTAGATGGTCTGCAGAGTCAGGTAAAATATTACTTCACCCATACAATGTTTTGCTCTACATTTGCTTCGCAAATGCATCGCAATGGAGTTTGCTAAGCTTCCTTTCTGCACGGATCGGTAATTTTGTACAGTCCAGCCAGTACGGTCACTCTCACGAAAAGTTGATTCGTCAACACGCGAGCTTTCTGGACTTTCGTGCCTCTCGTACCTACCTATAGCTAAAAGTAGTCGGACGTATAACATCTTCCTCTAGGTAAATACGGCCATTTGCGATCTGCTTAATAACGATGTGCACCAAAGTACCTTGTAAATCCAAGAGGAAATGAGCATGTAATAGTCATTAAGATGGTAACTATCAAGGTCACAATTAGTTGCTTTCATCTTAGAAATACAACTGGCATTGGCATGAGGGCTTCATTGATTTTCGAACGCCGTATCGAACTCGAGACGATAAACACAAATGCTGACGGTCCCTTGGATAAAGCTACAAATGATTCTCTTCTCTTCTAAAACGCGTGATCATCAAAAATTGAAGATCCTGTAACACATGCTAGGGTTGAATTGTTAATGATTATTTAACGTGCAAATGAATACATGCAAGATTTTACATTTGGACTACGGAGAAAGATATGAAGACATTGATGAGCATCACAGTTATATACACAACTTACCCAGCTGTGAAATTAAAGTCTGAAAAAATGTTAGGTTTGAACGGGATTCGAACCAATGACCTCTGCGATATATTTACATTTGTACATATACCGTTGCAGTGCGCAACTGAGCTATCAAGCCAACTGGGAGCTGGTAACATTGTAAGTTTGTAATATACCCGTAGATGGTGAAGAATGCAGATAAATATATGAAATGTCATATATTTGAGCTGCGGAGAAGGTTCAGGTGTTAATTTTACAGCTGCTTAACCTATGTATATAACTGCGCTGGGCATTGATGCCTTCAGATCATTTAACGTATTTGCAAAACTGTAGAGTGATTAGTGGTCAACAAATTTATAAATATTTACCGAAAAGTTTTTGTAATAGGTTTAAAAAGAATCATAAGGTCCAACGCTCTTTGTCATTTGTGAGTAAAGCCTACAATTATTCAAATGCCAGTGTTATGCTTTCTTAGGCTGTTAGTCAGATGTCAGTTACAAATTTCGCCTGTTATGAATTCTCTTGCGCATTAGTTCAAGCAATTTTTACTTTTGCTGGTTATGTCCAGCATAGGCTAATTGGACGAATTTTCTTCCAGACCTTAATTGTTCATTAAACTTGTATGTTTATCGGTTGTTAAAACCGACGGGCTTGTTGAAGCCATCCTAGGAGATTAGTAAAACCTTTGTATATTTTTCTGGTTGGTGGCGGAGTAGTTTAGTTAGCGGTATTTGTACATTTGGTCAGTGGCTTCGTATGGATCAATTTTGCGACATGTTGTTTTAAACTACTCGAGCAATAAACTTTATCGCGTTCTCAATTAGTGAATAATGGACAGTTTGGACAGCTTATAAAACGAACCGGAAGTCTAGTCGTGAAAGGACTTCTCTCGCAGGAAAGGATATGCGATTGGGCTGTGGAAGGGGAAGAGGGTAAAATTTTCGTCGTCGAGCCGTCACAATTCGACACCTGTCGACTCAGAGATCGAGTCTACTAATCGGTTACGTTTTAAGTGCAACGCGTATGCAGAGAAAATAACATAACGCATTATGCAAACAAATCATTAAGAGCCGAAGCAATGTATACTCGTTCTATTAAAGTATATGGAAAAGCGATACGTTTCATGCAATCAAGTGACTCAAGAATATCAAAGCTGAAATTTTCGAAAGTTTAAGAATGCTATGAGAATAAACCCGAGCTTGAGATATTGAAAACATAATTTTGTGTCGAAAATTTGTAATTAACCAAGCGCGAGAGCCGTAGTGGGAGAATATCGGCCGGAGGTCTTGATGGTACCGATTGCTTTAATGGTTCCTGGTCCAAAACGTTAGTGTTTACGATACATTTATTATAAGGTTATTTTATAACACAGAAGGCAAAATTACTGAATGGTAATTGGACAAGGAGCCTCGATTTCCATCCCTAGTTTGATTGGTTGACAGAGAAAATCTACGCCCTCACTTGTCATAGACCATATGAAATGACTAATGACGTTTTGCATTCTGTGCTGGAAACAACATCTAAGTGTTTATATCAGTAGTTTACACGGTCGCGAAAGGAGACAGGCACTCGCTCACGAGCTAATGTTACGTGACCTCATACGTTAGTTCCTGTTCGGTGAAGTTGTCCACCAGCAATCGCTTAGTTATTTGTCTTAGTAGAATTGTGATTATGCGTTACGTAACGGTTTTGAATATGCTGTAGTTTGCAAGTTCAAGAGAGAAGACAGGGACTCACTCACGCGTACATCTCACGTGAGCTCCTAAGTGCTTAATGTAGTTGTTGTTTAGCCAGTCCAGTCCTAAAACCGTGATCTTACATTGTTCGGGCAGTTTACAAACGGTTAAATGCTTAGAGAAAAATAAAATCCTCGACCTTTGCGTTATAAAAAAAGGAATTTTGTTTATTTTGTTTATTTATTTATAATATTATTATTATTATTATTTATTTTTTTTTTTTGCAGGAATTTGGCGTCAAATGAGATTCAATATCTACCCAGAGGAGTATTCACCAGCCTCTTGGATCTTGAATACCTGTAAGTTAAAAAGAAAAAAAAAATCAGTAATATTGCTACACAAAACATTTAGAACCTAGCAATCACAGATTTTGATTTCTATTCCGTTTTGTTTGTGATTTTGATGTCTGTATTCTTTCTAAACTGATTGCTTTTAGTAATTAACGTTTAGTAGTTTAGTGGTTAACGTTAACTCTTATCAAGCGTACAAAGGTGGAACTGAGGTATCAGACGATGTATCCGAGATGTACTTTGTGATTTCGGAAGTTTCAGTAGCGCCAGCTGTTTCTACCTGTCATTTAACATGCGGGTTAGGTTAAATTTGTCCTCTTTTCCGGCCCTTCTTTTCCGGCTAGATGGAAAACGCGGGGCCGGGGTACAAGGTACGGGGGGTCCGTGGGTAATTCGTCCATTCAATTTTCGTTTAAAATCAAAAATTGAAAATTGATGTCAATTTTTGATTTTCATGATTTTTTATCATAAAAAGTAAGAAAGTGCCAAATTGAAAATGTTTGACTATTTTCCTTTCGGCAGAACATTGAAACAGAGCTTATATTTTTATTTAAGTTCTGTCTACAAGGAAGAGAAAAATGAACTAAGCGGCAATTTTGTTTCTCCGACAATGTTGCAGTCTGTGGCATGGCTTAGTTTTTCTGTTTTCGATGGAAGTCTAAAAATGGAAAATTGAAAATTGAAATCAATTTCAATTTTTGTTTTTGGGCAAAGACGTTGCGCACTCCAAGTGACAAAAGTACCTCAGGGGGAGCTGGGGGAGGGAACGCTTCGTCCTGTTCCTCAGTCCCTCGCGGCCTTGGCGTAACGTCTCGAGCCCTTCGTTCTCGTGGAGTGTTTGGCGCGTTTTCTGTGGTTGTGAGTTTATCGTTATGGCAAGCAGCAAGATACAGGACCTTTCACGCCAGGAAAAGAATCTTCGACTTCGCATCGCAGCGTCTGACTTATCGGTATCGAGACTTTCTCGAGCGTTTCAGGCAAGTAAATGCATAATTACGTACCTCATAATTTTGCAGGGTCCCGGCTTCACGCCACAATGTGCATGTGCATTGGTAGCGTTCATGTCTAAACTATTACAGTTTAAATCTTAACTTTGAGCTTAAAGCCCGTGCAGAGATGTGTGAATGAAAGGAACGATAGTTTCTATTGAGAGCGAAAGCAGTTCAGAGTTCGTGTGGGTGACAGGCGTACCCAGCATGCTTTGCAATGGTAGCTAGACAGTGCCCATGAATAAACAAATGAATGCATGAATAAATAAATACCTTAATTTAATTGTCTATGGACTGAAGTAGCAGTAAAAGGAGCACTAAAATACTGGGAGTCCAGTATTTATTATAATACCTGCTTGAAAGTACTTTATTGCGAGATGATTTTATATTTTCTGAGCATTCTGATTACAAGAGTAGATAACTAGTGTCTGTGACGTACACTCTGATATTAAATACTATATATGCCAACTCTGCCAAAGTTTGCATGGAATAAAGTAAGCACAATATACAATGAAATGGCCAACATATAAAGGGTATTAAGTTTAGGAATGCAAGCAGTAAACAAAGAACTTTTTCACAGGTTGAAGCAAATTCACTTTATTAAAGGACGAATTTGGTGACATGTCATTTTGGCCAAATGAGTCTGGATGATTTAATGTGTTGCACCTGGATGATGGACATCCCCTTCAAGTTATGGGAGAGGATCTGCAGACCTCTTCAAATGTCCCACAAATTGCAGAGCAGCACTCTGGGCATCTTAGCCAAGTATTCACATATGGGGGCAATCCTGGCAGCTCTTCAGGCCAGCACCATTTGGTGGAAATAAACGGAAAGGTGGTGCCATTGCAAAAATTATACATGCAGAAATGACCCAGAAGAATGAGAAGGGACCCCCATCTTTCCAAGAGCTTGGGCAGACATACATTAACATTAGTGAAGATACAGCTAATGTTCACTATGTTCTGTCCAAGGCAAGGGATTCCTTCAATGATCCCTCTCTGGAGTTGGTGACTGGCAATGGTCTGAAGATAGTGGACAACGAAGGCACTAAAGGTCACTGTTAATTTTTGCATTGTTTTGCAAATGCTAAACTTGGATTTATATAGCACATGGAGTCTTAAATCTCTATACATGCATTATCATTGAATATGAAGTAAAATGTGTAATGGAAAGTAAAGTAGGTGAGCACGGGATGACCACGTGTTTGCCTTGTATAAAGAACAGAAATGTTTCATTTTAATGATAGAGTGAGAACCTCTGGCAAGTGATGGGCATAGACTGAACATAAGTATAGTGAGATGTCTTCCTTGTATTTAGTCTGGTTACAGCTGCTTACTTAACTTGAGATAATGTTTTTTGCAGGTTTGGCCTTATGGAAATGTGGAAGCAGAAAAATTTGTGCTGTCGGGGTCATTAGCAACACTCGGGCTTCTTTAAAGAGATCAGCCAAGTCAAAGGCAAAGGCAACTTCTATTTCATATTATGACATTTCTGATGATAGTGATGAGGACTTTACTCCTAAGAGGTCTAGAGGTGTTAATCATGGAGATATTCAGATGGTAAATTCTCAAATCAGCGAAGTCAAATCAATGGTTTGTGGCATATTGAAAGTAAAACAAACTTTGTCCTTGCCGCTTGGAGTTGTCAAACTTTTAAGAGGCGCATTCATGTGTAAAATATGTCATGCCACACCTATGACGCCGCCAGTAATTGCAACAAAATGTTGCAATACCTTGCTTGGTTGTGAGGAATGTGTTAATGCTTGGTTTGATGGGGCTGATGGTCTAAATAAGAAGTGTCCGCATTGCAATGAACCTAGAGGATATGCCTCTACATTTCAATTTAAAGGCGTAGATGAGTTTTTAGTTGGGGTAAGGGGATTGATCAAGTGTGATGAAAATAATTCCAGTAATTAAAAGAAAAAAGAAAACAAAGTCCAGTGTTGAATTTACTGGCTTTTCAGTGCACTTGTATTTCATTCAGAATTGTAACTGTTTTCAGTGTTGCTGTTTCAAGATAAATTATTTCATGTGTCCCTGTATAAAGGCAGATATTGGTTTATTCAGGCTGATATTGTTAAAGTAGAAACAGTATTAAAAATTGTAACATTTTTTTTCATGATCAGTTGCCTATGGATGGCTCTCTTCACAGTCACTTTAAGTATTTTACCATTGTAGTAATTATTTCACATTTTAATGTAAGTAGATATTAATATTTCACGGGAAGACATGATTGTGTCAAAAGTCAACATCAGCTGGTTCTACATAGTTTCGTTACATTTCTACTGATGTGATGAGTATTGAATGGCCATAAATATAAACATTTATATTGATATCATTATGGTACAAATGTAGTTGTAACAGTCAGTTAGGATTTAATGTTGTTTTTAGGTCAATGAAATACTGTAGACCCTCTTTAAAAGGGTAATGATTACCATTCACAGGGCAGTGGAAAATGATATTAAAACTAGGATAAGCAGCATTAAAGTTTTCAAAATGCAAGTTCTGGAGCTGTTGGTTCCCATGAAGGAGATCAGTGCCAAACACTTCTGGGAGACTAAGGTGACCATCTTCCCTTTCATAAGCAAGTACAGTTTCTTCACTCGTGGGAAGCATGTCTATAGATGGAAGAATAAATGTCTTTTTATTTTCCTCCATTCTCTTGTCTGGAACTCCCTTCCCAGTAAGAGTAAAGGCAAGCACAAAAAGAAACATGATCCAGTTAATACTGGTAATGCAGTACAATTTTTAAAACTTTAATTAGTCAGTAATATGACCCAAATGCTTCCTTTCCTGATGCTAAAGTGGAAATTTGTTCATATACAATTTTGTGTATATGAGGGGTATGGGATGGGGGAGGGGAATACTTAAATTGGTAGACTACCAAAACTGGGATGTATTGACTTTCTACTCCCTTGGTTTGAACACCAAACCATCACAACAAACACTTACCAGGGATAGGATGGTTGTTCCAACTGGAAATCACTTGTTTGATTCCATTGCCTGCTGTCCTGGAGATAAACCATGACACACAGAACTTGTTCATGGCATCATCCATATTTATGAGGTCTTTATTCACCATGGCATTGAGAGCTCGTTTTATAGGGCAGTTGACACGCCTTTTTAAAACTCTACCCAATTTCTCTCCGCAGGATGATTCTTGAATAAAAATGAAAAAAACATTATGCGGTTAACAGAAGGCATCACTTACCGGTACACTACTGCACAAACTACATGAAGTTTGAGAAAAAAATGTTTATCAAGAAAGTGAAAATTGAGTCTGTCAAGTGACAGACAGTTACATATGTTGACTAAGGATACACCTGCTTGGATGTAGTTTGAATGAAAGGCACTCTTCTTCTATTGGTCCTATGAGGCGTCAATTTTTCTTGTACAAATAAGGAGAGATAGAACTCTGCCCAAAAACAAAAATTGCAAATTGATTTCAAGTTTCAAGTTTCAATTTTCCATTTTTAGACTTCCATCGAAAACAGAAAAACTAAGCTATGCCACAGACTGCAACATTGTCGTAGAAACAAAATTGCCGGTTAGTTCCATCTTTCTCTTCATTGTTGACAGGACTAAAATGAAAATACAAGTTTTGTTTCAATGTTCTACCGAAAGGAAAATAGTCAAACATTTTCAATTTGGCACTGTCTTATTTTTTATGATAAAAAGTCATGAAAATCACAAATTGACATCAATTTTCAATTTTTGATTTTAAACAAAAATTGAATGGACGAATGACCCACGGACCACGGGGTACGGGCTCTCGGGGTCTGTAGAAAACACGGGGTGTGGAAAACACCGAGCTGGTGTAAAACACACGGAGTCTCAGTGGAAAAGGTGGGGTCTAAGTAGAAAACAAGGGGTACATTTTTTTTCGCCAAAATATGAATTTTCCTGCCTAAAATGAGAAGTCCAAATTTTGTTAGTTTAAATTGCAGTGAAAATCAATTCAGCATCTCGAGGTGAAACGCGTTTCTCGATCAAAAAACCAAATTAAACGTTTCTTGAGAAAGAAAACCATTCAAGAGCCAACGTGTCGTGCATTGGTTTTCTTTTGGGGCGTTTATTTCGTTTTTTAGCAGCAACTTGCGTGTGGATAACAAAGGATCTAATAATAAAAGCACAAAGCAACATAACGCACCTCTGCACGGTATTCTGTAAAGAAAATATAAACTAAGGAAATTTAATTACATGCAATTATACTTTTTTTTTGAAAAAAAAGTATATATATAAAAAAGTATTTGTTCGAACAGTGAGCGCTATAAATTTTTATGCCATGACAAATGTGTATATCAAGTTTCCACAGTTGCCGTATTTGCTCGATTAAGCGCCGGTTATGCCTTGTAATTACAACCTCAAGAAATGGCTACAAAAATTACCGTAGAATATAAGGAATAAACATCGAGCTAAACTAGAATGTAGAAATAAAATATGTCTAGACAAGCCAGGCCAAATTTGAAACAAAAGCTAGGAGAGTTTAAAGGGTTATTAATCGAGAAAATACAGTAACCTTCTCTTAAATGCCAGTTCCAAAATAAATTCTGGTGTTCAAAATAAATTCTGGTGATGAAACAGAAGTCTGCGCAGTATTGTAGTTGCTTGGGTTAGTTTCAGTGCGAATAATCTCCACTCTTACGTATATGGATTTCGTTTTTGGTGTCTCCATACACATGAGTTTACAAAAAATGTCGCTCCAGTGAAGTTACAAGATTATTCCCCTTGCGTCAACTACCGACTGGGACGTCATTAGCGATATGCCACTGTCGTTTAATAAATGATCGGACTCCAGGTTTATAATTACTTTTGTATTATTTCATGTAGCTGTTGTGTTCATTAGTCGCGCGGTGAACGTAGGTCTGCAGTCGGAAGTGGTTATTAGCAATTGTATGGAAAGACTTTTTCATTGTTTAAGATACTACGCAAAACAATCTTTTCATTATTTCATTATTCACAATACGATACGATACGACACGACACGACACGACAGGACATGACACTACAGGACACGACACGACACGACATGATACAATACAATACGATACGACACGACACGACACGACACGACACGACACGAAACGATACAATACAATACGATACGATACGATAGCATGCATACCATACCATATCATACGATACAAGACAATATACAATACAATACAGTACAAGACAAGACAAGACAAGACAAGACAAGACAAGACAAGACAAGACAATACAATACAATACAATACAATACAAAATTATTGTGTTATACCCTTTGCTGTTCAGGTGTGACATCACATTAAGACCTTTTTCAAACGTAATCATAAAAATTACAATTTCCTCGATTGTGATTGGTTTAAAAAACTCCTATTTTCCACTAATTCACTTGCCAAGTTGTTATCGGACAGTTTGTTATTGGACAGTTTGTTATTGGACAGTTTGTTATTGGACAGTTTGTTATTGGACAGTTTGTTATTGGACAGTTTGTTATTGGACAGTTTGTTATTGGACAGTTTGTTATTGGTCAGTTTGTTATTGGACAGTTTGTTATTGGACAGTTTGTTATTGGACAGTTTGTTATTGGACAGTTTGTTATTGGACAGTTTGTTATTGGACAGTTTGTTATTGGTCAGTTTGTTATTGGACAGTTTGTTATTGGACAGTTTGTTATTGGACAGTTTGTTATTGGACAGTTTGTTATCGGACAGTTCAATAAGCCAATCAAATTCAAAGTTATAGTTTAAATCAACCAATCACATTCAAAATTGTACTTACGTGCGTGCGTGCGCGAGCGCGCTCGCTTTTGTGTTTTTTGGCGCGGTGACCTTAGAATGCTTCATCTCCTTTGTAGGTTTTTTAATGCCAATTTTCCCTTTCTTTCATAACTTGGCTATTCTTCTTTTCTCGGAAATTGTAATTTTTATGATTAATTGGTAATAAGACCTTGTGTCGTCCAATTCGGTCTGTAATCATACTCGTGATAAACAAATCGGACTCCCGCTGCGCGGTCGTCCGATTTTGTTATCAATCTTATGATAACCGACCGAATTGGATTCAACCCAGTCCTACTACCATTACTTATTAAAAATACACGCACAGTTACTGCTAAATAAAATAGATGTCTCAAAAGGAAACCAGTGCAGGACACGTTGGCTTTTGGATGGTTTTCTGTCTCACCAAATGTTAACTTTCCCCCCCTTTTTTTTTTTTTTTTTTTAATCGAGAAAAGCGTTTCTCGCCAAGATGCTGAATTGATTTTCATTGCAATTTAAACTAACAAAATTACGTCTTCTCATTTGAGGGAGGAAAGTTCATATTTTGGCGAAAACAAATGGTACCCCGTGTTTTCCACAAGACTTCGTGTTTTCCATTCCCCGTGTTTTATACAGATTCCGGGACTCCGTACCCCGGCCCCGCTTTTTTCATTTTTTTTTTTTTTTTTTTATGTAGCCCCCCTTTTTACCAGTTCGATTTAGCAGCGTTGCAGAATTAGCACCCTTTTACTGGATTAAATTTCATCGACTTACGTTATTTTCTAAATTTATGAGAAAATGATAAAATCCAAAATTTCGGATCTAATAAATACGATCCAAGCTAGTGGACTTCAAGACACTTTGTTATGTTCTATTACGTCATAGCTAAAAAAAATCGCGTAATAACCTTGATATGTCTTATTGAAACGAAACCCATGGCTGGGTTTCATCCCCATCTCGCCCCACGCCACCCCCACCTTACCCCTTCCTTCTCCTCGGTGGGGTACGAGTTTGCTTGTTACTCTCGAGGATTAAACCTACTGACATACTTTTTGCGTAACTTTTCTCAGATTTCTGCACAGCAATCTCATAAGCACCATATCAAATGAAACATTTTTCAACCTTAAATATCTTCGATATTTGTAAGTATGCAAATTAAAAACATTAAAAACACCACCCCCATTATGGACACTGTAGCCAGGGGTTTCAGTTGCCCATTAGAGACACATTGCGTCTTTGACAGTGAAATAATTTTATGATCTTGATGAATAGCTTACTGCGCCTTTCAATAACATGCGAAGATTAACCGACAAATGCGTTTTTCACTACCGTCAATCAAATGTTCGGCGGCTTCTCCCATCTTCCGGCTACTGCCGAGCGCGCGCCAATCAAATCATTGAGCACAGTTCAGACAACGAAACAGTGCTCGGCAGTAGTCGGAAGCTGAGAGGACCCACCGAACATTTGATTGACGGTAGCGGAAAACGCATTTGTCCGTTTGGCATTGAATTTTAGAGTTCGCATGTTATTGAAAGGCGTAGTAATACAACTTTCTCCAGCCTCAAGTAATATTTACGCTTATGCCTTCAAAACAAAAGAAGACTTTAAAATCTATAGTGAAGTCATTCTGTCATTCTTTATTGTCATAGCCCCTCAAAATTCCACAAGACCTCTATGCTTCAAGAGCTTTTATTTACAATTGCTCTACCATCACAGTTGCTATTGTAACATGCTTTCTGTGTGGTAGTGATTACTTCTTCGGTATCGCAGACAGTTTGTAAATCCGACATACTGAATGCTGTAATATAGCTGTGGAACCGATCTGAAATTGATAACGAAATGTTTGGATTTCAATTTTATTAGATTACTCAGTGAGAATCGTCTCCAGGAAATCCCTGATCAGGCATTCAAGACCCTGACAAATCTGGAAATACTGTACGTAAAAATTGAATTATACTCAACTGAATTAACAAAATATACATTATAAACTGCAGAGACTTAGTTTGCATAATGTAGGTAATCGCTTGATTTTCAGTGTCTTCTGGAACAAAGAGAACAAGAAAAGTTATGGGATCATCTTCTGAAATCTCCAGAAGAATAAAATTTCGCATGATCTTTGGATTACCATCAACATTCTTTCACCGGCTGTTTTCGAGTGATTTTCGATGATTTTTCTTCTTTTCTTTTTTTTCTTTTTTTTTTTTTTCATACGTAGTACGATGAAGTTAGTTGAAATAATAACCTTACTTACAATACTAACATTACCTACAGCAGCAACATTGCGTACAATATTAACGTCGCACGAAAGAATTTAGTCAGGCAAGAGAACGATAGCCTCAACGTTTTGGGGGGTTGGGTAGTAAATATAAAATGGTGCGACTTATGTCAGTATTGCTAACCTAGTCAGAGTTACGGATGTAGATTAAAGGATCCATTTCTAAAAATTGTCTCGCTAAAAGATTAAAAGAAGGTTACTTCTTGAAGGATAAACTTTGAAGTATCGGACTTCAACACGGCGTTATCCATGGGATAGTTTCCTAGTAACAATCGAACGTTTTCTACACTGTAAGTTGCTGACCGAGAGCTAACCCCCTCGGCTTTTGGACCAAGGTTGGGCCAAAAATACAATAGAAAAATCGATGATCCGTAAACTTGACAATAAGTACCAAGAAGATAAGGTTAGTAACATATCTCTCTGGCGCAGCAGGCCATTTTAGGTCGCGGAGTACCGTCTGCCAAAAGCGTAAACTAGTAAACAAACTTAGTGAGTTACGGCAACTGAGAATGATATGATATAGCTTATCGTCTCTCTCGGTTATGGACGTTTTTGTCTTTATTTAATTTTTTTTCCCTGTCACTTTAAATCAGGTTAGTCTGATTTGTTTATAATTTCATAATTGTAAAATGTCTTTTTTACGTATTTTCTAGATTGCTTTCAGATAACCCTATCGAGACTATTGGATCACAGGCCTTTGCCATCAATCCAAATGGAAAAATGTAAGAAAGCCTACTAATTGTTATTATAGTTTAAAATTAAAGTTTTCGTTGTCCTCATTGACCAAAACTGATCACGTGGTACGGTCTTGTGAGAGCAGATTCGATCAGGCGATGGAAAAGGCCATAGGCGTACTATTAGACGATTGTGCTCGCTCAGGAAAGTGGCTCAGGAAACACAGATTTGTCCTACAACGTTTTGCGTGAAGATAAAACACAAGTAACCCTCTTAAATTCCAAAGGAAAATTCATTATATGACGACGGAATTCCTTGTTAGATTTTATGCGAAAGCCCGGTGATGTCGCAGGTGGAATTCACGAGTCAGGGTTATGAATTTTCCTTGAATCGCATACCTTTCTTTTAAACCCTCATCCTACAACATATTTTACATACATATCATACCAACTGGGGTTTAGTCAGACCCCGTAACAAAATGTGCTAAAAACAACACCGGAATATCACCTTTAAGAAATTTTTCTGTTTCATTTTTTTTTTTTTTTTATTGTTAATTTAACAAATAACATACCACGTTGGTGCATTAATAACCCAATTATTAACTTTTTCCCACACAACATACACTTCAATAATTTCCTTTAAATCCCACTCAATAATAATTTTTAGAAAACTAATGGAAATTATACTTCCATTTGGTTATACAAATATTAACATAGCTCCTTGAAATTTAAGGAACGTGTTTACTTGTCAATTGGACAAACATGCCTAGGCAATTCAATTGTCCAGTAGTTCAAGTAGTACACTTGAATTTTCCTTGTGCTTCGCTGGGGTCATTTTGGACCCCAATAGGCAAATGAGCGTCAAGTTAACGTAGTCCTCTGCAATCTAGAAGTAACATTTGCATTTAAGTCAGCTAACAGATGGAGACAAATTCTTAAAATCGCGAAAATTATGTTTTACCATGTGAGCTATTGTGAATGTTTATTATCACCTGGGATCTCTTTGGACCCCACTTGATAGGATGAGAGTTAAATTAAGTGAAGGAAAACCCCGTTTCATTTACGTCTGTGTAAATGTTGCAATATTCAACGCGCCTCACTTTCAAGAGTCGCAGTTGCAATTGTACGCTGAATATCTCGCCTAGGTAACTAACAGCGTACAAGAATTCTCTGGGTTATGCGATCCTAATGTAAACGGATGATTAAATTACTAAGAAGACTAAAAGAAAGACATTAACGGTTTTTTGACGTTAGATTTCTTGAAATAATTGAAAAATGATGAGCGCGCGCACACAACTACAATTTCAAATTCAATCCGAGGGATCTTTCTAACAGTGAGGTGGCTTAGGGTGATTTTAAGACGTGATGTTTACAGAGTGGAAGAAAGTAAGAAATTTGGAAAAAAAATCTTGTTGGTGTAAGAAACAAATTTAGCCTGGGTGCCACGTGTGCCAATGATCCGGGGGGAGAAGGCAGAGATTTCAATTCTCGACAATCTTCATTGGCATAAAAACGAGGCTGATGAATAAAACAATGGTTCTCAACTGTTTTGACCACTAAATTAAGCCAAAATACATCAACAGCTTATAAATTACCCTGAATGCCTGGGTGTCACGTGTGTCAATGATCCAGGAGGAGAAAACGTGCTATTTCAATTCTCTACGATCTTCATCGCATGAAAATAAGGCTACTAAATGAAACCATGGTTCTTAGCAGTTTTGATCACCAAATTAAACCAAAAGACATCAACAGCTTATAAATTGAATGTGTGGTTCATTTAAATAGACTTTAGGTAATAGCGTCTTCTGAAATTAGCGTATTTCTTTGCTTTTTTCATTTACGTTCAATGATCTGACTTCAGAGCATGCAGTTGAATTTGAACTCGTTTTTTTGTTAGTTTTCCCTTGGTTATTCACTAGACGAATGAGAAACTGAGGAGTTAGAAAAATATACAATCGCTGCCAGGTATGCAAAGGATACGAGCGTTGCCATGGACAGAAAAGTTTGCAAAAGGTGCCAAATAAGGGAATCCTGTCGAAGATCAGTTTTGGTTTGACGTCAAAAGTGTGATCTGTAAACAAGTTTTGCTGTTGTATCAGTAATTGTTTTAGCTCCCAAGAAGCTCCAAGAGAGTTTTTTCTCCACAGTCTTGGTGAATGCATAGAGTTTTTTTGAATGAAGGAAGTCCTCTACAGGTGAAAAGCGCCCGGCTGCTTTCCATTTTTGGAACATAATTCTCAGGTTGGAAGTCCTCATATACCCATATTTTCATCAGATCTCTTCGTGAATTATATTTTCATTCTCTGGTAAAACACTTGAAACCTTTGTTCCATGGTACTCCTTGGAACAAAACCAACTATGCATGATGGCTTCCACTATGCAAATCAGGGGCATGATGAACAGTCAAGGAAGACAAGCAGAATTACTGGATTGTTAAAAAGACAGAGAAGACATTTCCCTTTATAGCAATTGAGCAGGCACATGGGCAAAATAATGCCATCGTCAAAGGTCCTAGTGGTGCACTGGGCTAAATCGCACGCCCAACGGTTTTTAAAGACGGATGGTTTCTGGCGCAGGGTTTTTGTTTGTTTGTTTGTTTGTTTGTTTGTTCAAGCGCAGTGCCTCGCTAAAATGACCCCATGCTGACAAGTCGTTAAAACACCATTAAGGTGGCATTTCTGCACAGAAGATAATCCAGATGCAAGTGCTTAAAATGGCAGATACGTGATTAAAACATTAGGAATCTTTTATCGAGGGGGCAACGTAGAAGAGCTTGTGAACATTGGAAATGGAGATTGTACATCAGGTGTTGTAACCGCGCATCGAAGTCCATCTAGAGTACGGGGCAGAATCGGGACAAGAATTTTGTGATTATAAATACAATGATCGAAAACAGAATTGTGTCTATTAATAATAGCATTACCTTTTAACGTAAAACGACGTAATGTGTGTGTGTAATTTGTTGTTGTTAATTTGTGTAATGTATGTTACGTTGTAAGTAATGCATTGTAAAATCTAATAATAATAAAAAAAGAATTGTAAATAAGCCAACTGTAATTTAATTAGGTGATTGTATATTGTAATATATGTATTGTAACTAGTGCATGTATAAATAGTGTAAGTATATACGAAGTGTAAGTAGCAAGTACAGTGTAAATGTAAATGTAAGTATAATATTAGTAGTGTAAGTAGTGTAAGTGTTTGTCCTGTAAATAATATTCCATTTCAAACAAAAAAATTAATAATACCATCAAGAAAAATCCGTCTGTACATATATAGCCACCCAGCATATCGAAGTGGAAAGCTCGGTGAATTTCTCATGCCCAAAAACTAACCCTAGTACCTACCATCTCTATACGAGTTTGGGAAGCTACGATTTTGGAAGAAGTCAGACCTCTTGACATACGTTAAGCCTGCCAGTACAAAGCAGCCTGACGCACCTCCACTCTATGATTCTCGGATCGTTGATGGCTCAGTTGCATCCACAACAGTTCGATAGCTAAGCTGAAAACACTTTTATTTCGTTCATTATAAATAATCGACAATAAAGTAATCGAGTGGTCATTGTTTGGGATACATACAAGGTGAACATCATCCGGCAAAGATGGCTCGGTGGAAAACGAGGGGCCGGGGTTTCGGGGTACGGGGTACGGGGTCCCGGGGTGTGGAAAACACGGGGTGTAGAAAACACGGGGTGTGGAAAACACGGGTCTAACTGGAAACTGACGGGGGAAACGTTTTTTCACTAAAATATGAATTTTGCTCACTAAAATAAGGACTCATTGTTATTTTAAATTGCAATGAAAATCAGTTCAGCTTCTCGGCGTGAAATGCGTTTTTCGATCAAAAAAACATATTAAACATTTCGTGACAAAGAAAACCATTCGAGAGCCAACGTGCCGTGCAGAGGTTTTCTTTTGCATGGGGCTTTTATGTTATTTTTTGCGGTAACTTGCGCGTTTTTTGTTTTGTTTTTGTTTTTGTTTGTTTGTTTGTTTTTTCTTTTTTTATGTACCTTTGAACGAGAATGATGAAAGTGTTTGGAAACTGGAAAGTTACTTTTTTAGAGTGCCAAATAGCCGTCCACCAAGTCTGTACGGGCATGTGACATGTAGTGATCCCTCCTTTTGGGTTCTCAGTTATGACTGATCCCCCTCCTGTCATCCTAAAAATCCAATGATCCCTCAAAAATCCTACCCCCCTCCCCTCCAGCAGTCTGATCATTTATGAATAGCTAGTGAGGTCCCAGTCGATAGTTAATGTAAAGGGAATAACATTTTGATTCCACTATAACAACATTTTTTTTTGTAAACTCATGTGTAGGGAGACACCGAAAACAAAATCCACATTCGTAAGAGTGGAGTTTATTCGCACTGAAATTAACCGGCAGGCAACTACAATAAGGGGTCGACTTCTGTTTTATTTAAAAGAACACCAGAATTTACTTTGGAACCGACATTTCAAGAGGGTTATTGTATTTTCTCGATTAATAACTCTTTAAATCCCTTTGGCTTTTGTTTGGCTGAGCCAGGCATATTTTCTTTTCCTTATTCTTTATATACTATGGTAATTTTTGTTGCCATTTCTACAGGTCTTACTTACAGGTATCCGGTTTTAAATCGAGTAAATACGGCAACTGTCGCTTTTCATGGTTAAAGATACTAAGCAAAAAAATCTTTATTATTTCAAATTTGTCATAAAAGTTAAAACAAAAATCTACGCAAGTTACTGCGAAAAATAAAATAGCCGCCCCATGCACAAGAAAACCAACGCACTGCACGTTGGCTCTTGAATGGTTTTCTTTCTCACGAAATGTTTGAAAAATGCGTTTCACGCCGAGATTTTGATTGCAATTTAAACTACTTCGGGACCCGGGCCCCGCGTTTTCCACCTACCCCGGCAAAGGTTCAGCCAGAGAGAAGAGAACTAAAGTTCAGAAAGCTGACAGCTGACGCCAAGATTCCTCTGAGCTGGAAAGCATTTTCCTTAGACAATACCAGCCATTAAGATCTCTTTTCCCCGCTGACAAGCAGAGTTGCAAACTTTAAGTTTCCAGAGATCAAGGAAGTAAACTCTGCCTCCGACGAATCCGTTGTTGAAAGCAGGGGCTCTACTTTTATACAGAAATGCGTCCCCTAGAGAGCTGACACGAGGATAGCTGTTCATCTTCAACAGGTGCTGAACAATGCATACAGTCAGGTTCTCGTACGCACAGTTCTCGTGCGCACAGTGGATACAGGTGTTCTTGTCATAATGATAGGGCCTTTTCATTATACAGTATTCATCTGCAGTGCAATCTAAATTAGTTCGGACATGGAGAAATATGTCCAGTACATCAGTGTGGGTTTCACTAACGAGTATCTTGGACCTAAAACATATCGGGCATATTTCCCGACAGTGCCGACATATCGGGCACTATTTTATTGATTGATTAAACCCAGCAACCTCCTGTTTCTTGGCAAGGGGAAGAAGTCTGCTTGCAACGCATAAAAGTTGTTCACTGTCATGACGGAGGCATTCAATTTCCTATAAGACCACCCTTAATATGAGCTGACCAAGCATGATTCCATTTTCAAGCTTCTGGACCGATTTACTGATCACAGTAGTTCTTTACAACAAGACTAGCAATGGGTTAAATGTAAATGAATCCCTCAAAGAAATCTTCATAAACAAAAACAGACCCCAAGGGCAACATACCTCGTACATGGGTAAATTGCGTGCGTGTTTCATTTCGACCTATTCTAGTGTTTTTATACTAATAAATGTGTAACGAAAGGGACAGAAGTAACAAAGTTGATTTCTAATTTTGCTTATGTGGGACTTACTTTTTACAGCACGCTTTAAAATCGGAGAAGTTTACCAAAAGTAGCATCTCGGTACACAGGCCTGTTGATGGTTTCTTCACCAGAGAGATGGGCTAGAGTGACATGAATGGCAGGTGTGGAAACCTGTGTGGATGGCCCTTTCTATTGCTGGTTTGCACTGTCACACCATCAAAAATGAAAATCGTAACCATTCAATAAATCAGGAAAGTCAAGAACCTGGGATATGATTGAAATATAAAGGACCTCGCCAAGATTTAGGTCTGTGTGGTCTTTCATTTGCGCGTTATTCGGAAAGGTGTCTTATCCAAATTTATAGAGCTTTGTATGGAGATCCCATATTTGTGTATCTCGGAGGGGCACCAACATGGCGGCTTGAAGTAACAGAATCATCTGTCATTGAGTTTTGCCATTGAAACGAAAGGTTATTACTCTAGAACTCCAACGCATTGAAATCAATACTCATTCTATTGAAACAAATGTTCAGATAGCATAAACTTAAGCGATAACTCATTTTTTTGACCTACGCGAGGCCCTTCTCGGGCCGTTATTTTGATGTCAGGGAACGCATAAACTTCGAGAATTATATGTGCTTTGTAACAAAATTTGAAACCCCGTCGAGCTTAAACGTTGGAAAACGTCGTTATTAAAGGGTCTTAAATCTGATTAATTTTAAACTTCAGAAAGATTAGTAAGTTTTAGTCACATGAAAACGAGCAATAGGAGCCATAGCCTGCCTTGAGCTCCTTACATGTGGCTACAAACAAGGATGTGCTGGCAGATGCAAATATTCCAATCTAATCTCCTATTAAGATCATTAACCGGATCCTAATAGAATATGTTCACAACTCCATGTTACCTGTCAGTTTTCAAAGTTGTTTTTGATAACTGGAAACACCCAGACGCCCACCGCCCGAATACTTGATTTGATTTCAGTCAAGCTTGCCGTAAATCTATTTTCATCGTACGACTTTCAGTTTTCAAAATAAATATGTCAATACAGGATGTGTGTGCCCTTCTATATTTTATTCTGCAATGACATTGTTGGTCCACATTTAGTGTGTGCAAGAAATATCGGCACGTGATTGTCACGCGACTACATCATAAGCACAGGTACTATTTCTTTGTGAAATGAAAAGAGTACCCAAATAATTATTTCTGTTTCTGAACAAATTGTTACCGATTATAAACATCTGACTTTTTTTCCAAAAACATGCCCACAGATTTGAACCCCTTCTTTCCTGTAACCTGTGATTTTGTTGTTGTTGTTGTTGTTGGCTTTCCTGATGGCAGCAGCTTGTAAAACTTACTTACTTAATCCTCTTCGTGTTTCGAAACACAGAAGGCCTTGGCGAAAGTGCGCCATTGGCTTCTGTCGGGTGCTCGTCGTTCCAGGTGACCCCATGCCCAGCTGTTCTCCTTCATCTCTTTCTCCACTGTCCTCCTCCATGTTTCTTTGGGTGTGCCTCTCTTTCTACGGCCATCAGGGGTCCACTTAAGGGCAACTCGTGGTAGTGCTGTTGGTGGCATGCGCAGCACATGACCAATCCATTTCCATCTCTTTCGCCGGACTTGCTGTGTTCCTGTTCTTCTGCGCAAGTCACAGTTTGAGATTGTCTGGGGCCAGTATACACGGAGAATCCTGCGCAGGCACTTGTTCTGGAAGACGTCTAGCTTGTGGCTGATGGTTTTTGGTCATCTTCCAGGATTCTGCGCCATACAGTAGAGTGCTAAAGACATTGCTTTTGAAGAATCGGATCTTTGTCTTCTGGCTGATGGTTTTGGATCTTCAAGTGCCTCAAAGTGAGGCAAAGGCCTGGCTTGCCTTTGGGATCCGAGATAGGATCTCTTCTTGTACATCTCCGCTGGTGGACACCTTAGATCCCAGGTAGGTAAAGTGATCAACCTCATCTACCACTTCCCCATTCACCACGATGGATTTATTGGTTCTGCCACTCATCCTCAGATGCCTTGTCTTCTTAAGGTTGATCTTCAGGCCTAAGTTGCCTGCTGTAGTTACCAAGGCATTGGTCTTTGCCTGCATGTCTTGGTGTCGATGGGCGAGCAGCGCAATATCATCTGCATAATCAAGGTCTTCCAAGACACTGGTCAATGTCCATCTACTCCCTCTTCCTCCACCACTAGTCACTTGTTTCAAAACCCAGTCGATCCCCAAGATGAACAGAAATGGGGAGAGAATAAACCCTTGTTTCACACCCTTGGTCACGCTGAAGGCGTCCGTAAGCGCTGCGTTGCAAATAACCTGGGACTTGAAGTCACTGTAAAGCATCTTGAGGACATTTACCAGCTTTGATGGAATCCCGTAGTGCCTCGATATCTTCCACAGGGAATCTCAGTGAATGCTGTCAAACGCCTTCTCAAAGTCAATAAAGTTGGCATACAGGGGAGCATTTTATTCCTTGCTCTGCTCTAGAATTTGCCTCAGGGTGAAAATGTGGTCAGAGCAAGAGCGTCCAGGGCGGAAACCAGCCTGTTCCTGCCTGATGTACTCATCCAGTGTTGCAGCCAGTCTTGTATGGATGATCTTGCTGAAGACCTTGCTGGTAATGGGGAGCAGAGTGACGCCTCTCCAGTTGTTGAAGTCACCCAGATCACCCTTTTTGGGTAATTTGACAATGAGCCCGGTCTTCCACGCTTCAGGAATCGTCTCGCTCTCCCATCTCTCTAAATATGCACATCAAAAGGCATGGTGTTTCAGTTTCTTCAGCCTTGAGCATTTCTACTGTCACTTCATCTGCTCCACCTGCCTTCCCGCTCTTCATCGCTTTGATGGCAGCTTCCACCTCTTCCAAGGTAGGTGGATCTATGCAGATGTCCAAGTCCTCTACTGGAATCTCAGCTACCTGTCCAGGTTCTGGCCTATTTAGAATGCTTTCAAAATGTTCCTTCCAGCGTGCCAGCTTTTCTGCTTCTTTCGAAAGAACATTGCCTTTTATTTCTTTTACAGGGACATCGTTGTTTTTAAAACCATTATTTGACATTTTGTTAATTCTATATAGGGTCCTCAGATCTTGTCTACCAGCAGCCGCTTCTGCCTCAACCGCCAGTCTCTCTACAAATTTTTTTCTTGCCTAGTTTGGTCATTTTTTTCACCTCATGGTCCAGTTTTGAGTATTTTCTCCTCAGCTAGTCACGGACGCGTTCTGACTGGGTGGAGCTCACTCGCTGCTTGACTCCTCTCCTTGTTTCTATTTTCTCCCAGGTCCCCCCTTGTGTCCATTCCTCCTTCTTCCTCCTTTTAAATCCAAGGACCTTCTCTCCCGCTTCCTTGAAGGCCTGATTAAAGGAGTCGATGTTCATCTCCTGTCCTTCCCCCAGGATTTGGAAGCGGTTCTTTAGCTCCCGTCTAAAAGCTTGTCTGATCCGGTCATCTCTCAGTTTACTGGAATCGAACTGGTGACCCCTTCGCTGTCCTCTTCGTGCCCTACGCAACTTCAGTAAGACAACTGACACCAGCAGGTTGAGATCACTGGCGACATCTGCTCCTCTGTAGGCCCTTACATCTTGTAAGGAGCTTCTCCATTTTCCGTTGATCAGAATGTGATCTATCTGGCTTTTAGTGGCTCCACTGGGCGAGGTCCAAGTGGTCTTGTGGATATCTCTATGCTGAAACAAGGTACCTCCTATGACCATGTTGTTTTCATCACAGAAGTGACACAGCCTTTCTCCATTGTCATTGATGGTACCTATACCGTGCTTCCCCATCACACGGTCCCTGCCAATGTTATTATTCCCGGGTCTGGCATTCAGGTCTCCCAACACCATAAGAAGGTCGTGTGTTGGGACCTCATCAGGCACTGCCTGCAGCTGGTCGTAAAAAAGCATCTTTGTCTGCCTCCTCAGCATCTTCAATGGGAGCATAGCACACTGTCACCGTCAACTTGGTGTACTTTGAGTTGAAACTGGCCTTGAGCAGTCTCGATCCTGATGGTGTCCATTCGATAAGTGTCCTCTCCATTTTCCTGCTCATGATCAAGGCCACTCCTGCTGTGTGATGGCCATCCAATCTGCCCGAATATAGTATGGTATGTCCGGATGATAATGTTCTATGTCCCGACCCTATCCAACGAGCCTCACAGACCCCAAGGATATCAAGGCCGTAGTTATGAAACTCCTTTACCACTTGGGCAAGCTCGCCGGTCTGGTACAAAGTTCTTACATTCCAACAGGCTATTCTAGTCTTCTCTTTCGGTTTCAAGGAATCCGCAGTCGGGGTGTCAACTCCCTGCAGGGTTTGGTTGACATCCGTCATCTGTCCAATCCCCTGGCTAGTATCATCCCCGTCACCACCAATTATTGTTTCTCTGACGTTGGTTTCCGTAACAATATATATATATATTTTTTTTTTTTTACGGGATGGGGTTGTTAGCCCTATGCACAACCCTCCTCTTTTACCCGGGCTTAGGACCGGCTGGATATACCCAGACTGGACTGGATATACCCAGGCAGAGTTGCTTGTAAATCTTAGCTAGCATGAAATGTAGAGAGCTTATTTCTGTACGTTTCACTTATTCATTTATCTCTCTTTAATCATTCATCTCTGCCCCCCTCCCCACTGCTTTATTCAATTGGCGTTAAGTTTAGCCCAGGCTACACTCGTCTGAATTTCAGTTCGCGCCGTGACTCGGAGAAGGCGCTGATCTATTAACGTTCTACTACTGCTGTCTAAAGGAAGTCTGCCCGAGGACATCATTAAGTCCAATGAAGGCGCAAGTCTAACGCTTTGCTGGCAAGCGTCGTTCATTATCGTGCATGAGATGTACTGAAACGGCACGTTATTTAGCCCCGTAATATTAGGCCGTTAGCACTGTGGTGATAATGTCGTGCTTGCTTTAGACAGCAAAGAACTTTAGCGCTAGCTGCATCAATTTGGACTTAAAAGTGCAATGGACTAGACATTTCTAGCTGCTGTTGGCGTTACCTGGGTTGAACTTTGATGCGGCTTAAGACTTTCCCACTCGATGAAAAAAAAATACAAGTACATTCGGGACATTGCTATTTCCGAGCAAAACATGGCCACAAACCGAGTGAATAAAATCTCGTCAAAGGCCGATCGTGGGTAGAATTTCCTTGGTTCATCAATTTTAGGCGTTTTCGGCCTAGGTAACTATCAGAACTGTCTTTAATTCGGAAGTGCGGAAGAGATTTACTTCTGTGACTTCCGGTCGACAATTGAAGTACCGACAACTTCCGCAGTGTTCGTTTACTCATAATTATGGCCTAGTCTGTTTCACGTTCAATCGATTCTCCATGTAGGAAGCTCTTTTTCAGTCCCTTTAGGACGATGCAGGCCTTTAGGAAGCTGTAGATCAGCTCTCCGCCGAGGTTTGATATGTGTACGTTTGTGTTGATTTAGACGCGAATTTCATGTTGGAAGCTCTCTTAATTGTACAATTCATGATTCAATGAAAAGACGGTGAATTTAGTCTTCCTGGCCTCAAAAGGCATACAGGAGAGATATTGCGTTTTATTTGAGCTACGATAAGCCTTGTGGAAGGCTATCTTTAGGACATAATCGTATCAAGATTATCAGTGACAAGTCAAATTTTGTGGCTATGTTTTTGCGAATACAGACAGACATATTTTAAAACATTTAAATGTACATGTCCCGTTTTCGCGCTAGCAAAGAGTGACACAAATGAATTGCTGTCATGCACCCACCCCCCGGATGATCAGATCATGTGGCACCCAGCCAAAATTTGCTTGCAGTATCGTAACGAGTTTGTGTGCCAAATAGGGTTAAAGATGTGCTTTCTTCCAGTCGGTAACGACTTTTTTCCCCTTAACCACCTCACTATAAAGCGTGAAGTTTAATAATACTTCGAGAAAGAATTGAAAATCGTTATTTGGAGTAGATTTCAGTTAAAATTCTACTAAAACGATTAGATTCTTCGCTCTTAATTTCTTTGAGGTGATAGTTGATGAGGGTGAAGATCTTACCATGCAACTATCACCCCATAGAAATCGAGAGCGAATAATCTAATTGTTAAATAGTTTTCAGTAATACTCTGGGATTCGCAAACTCTATTTTAGACCTTCTTTAGAAACCTAGAGACCAGCTCTCCGCCGGGGTTTTGATATGTGTAGGTTATGTGCGGGTTATTGTATTAATTTAGACTTGCAATTTAATGTTGAAAACACTGCTAGTTAAAGTGGTATTATGATCAAATTTTTACCCTCTGATTTTTTATGTGTATCACATAGAATTTCATGAAAGAATAAAAATGCCGTTTACCATTTGTAAATATCTGCATTAGTTCCGGATATATTTAAGTTTGAAAAATGTGTAATAAAATATGCAAATGGTGACTGATGACGTCATACACTCAAACCAATATTTTATCAGACAGAGAGACAGACAGACAAATTGTTTCAACACGGTTTCTCTTCGATTAAAAAAAAATTGGTTTGCAAAACAATTACACAAATTTCATGATATATCACGTATATAAATGAAGCTATCTCGGTCAATTTGAAGCACAGATCATTGGTACTTGGTGAGCTATTGGTTCTACAAGAAACACAACTATGGCCTGCGGCTATAAAAAATTATGTTCCCATGGCAACTCACTTTTTCCAGTCCCTACCCACGTGATTTCAATATGTTAGTGATTTTCCGCTCAAAAAACATTAAACGAGGCCGCGAACGCGAACAAAACATATTTATATGCTTGCTCGATCATGCATATGAGGCACCATAAACAAAGTCAAAATGGAACACCAAAGAGGGCCAGAAAAGCCTTTAATATTGGGGAGGTTCTGAAACCAGTATGTTGCCATGGTAAAAAAACTGTTAAGCTGGTATTGTGGAGCATATTTAGCAGAATATTTAGCACATAAAGATTGTTACTACTACTAATTTTACTGGAAAGAATCAAACATTTTTGATACAAATTGGCTGAGGAATCTTTCTTCATCATATTTGATCAAAATTTGGTTGAGTGACTGACGTCATTACTTAGCTAATTTGCATATTTTAAAAATTTGAATACCTCTGGAACGAAAAGAGATATTTGAAAATAGTAAACAGCATTTTCTTCCTATACAGACTACTTGTTTATAATTTAAAATGGCTTAGGTAGGAAAGATGCGATTTCGTCATAGCACCCCTTTAAATATGCCCAACTCATGATTCAATGAAAAGACCGTGAAATAATTTAGTGTTTCTGGCCTCAAAATGGTATAAGCCTTGTCGGAAGCTAGCTGTAGGAAGGGAATGTATCAAGATTACCAGGGACCTGTCAAATTCTGTTTTTGCGAATACAGACAGATGTGTTCTTAACATACCGTAGAATTCCGAAAATAACGCCTCCCCGAAAGTAACCTTAATTCTTTACGTTCCTATTGAATTCCGAAAGTAACGGTCCCACCGAAAGTAACGGGGCCACCTGAAAATAGCGGCCCTTAGAAGAAGTCACTACAAGAGAAAAGTTTTGTTCTCAAGCGCACTGCGTATGGAACAGCCTGACTGCAGGACTAAGCAACTTGAAGAGTTCTTTGCAATTTTATTTCGAAATAAACTGAATGTTTCTTTAATCTATCATTTATAAACTGTATTCTAGCAGCAGAGCCAAATGATAATACTGCAGTGCGTCGAAGTGTAGAGTTACGCTGCTATATAACGCAACGTTAACCATTATACTTTCGCCCACAAGCACCAACGATTAAGGCCTTTTTTTGTTCATACAGGCTGTCTCGTTTATGTGGGTAGTTAGGAATATACAAAATACGAAACTTTCAATTCAATATGTTACGTGTCCGCTTTGTCTGAAACGAATGTTACCGTACAAACGTTTTTTGACCTTCCGAACGTAACGGTTACCGGACAGTAGCGGCCCGTTTTGCCTGCTTATTCCTAAAGTAGAGGGAGCCGTTACTTTTGGAATTCTACGGTAATCTTAAAATATAGCCTCAGTCTCAATATTCTTTCAAGAAGGGTTTTACGTATATAAAAAAGCGGATTCATTTTAACACGGTAAGGTAGAAAGACTGGGACATAAGCAGATGTAGAAGCTGAAATGATACTCGTTGCAACATCAATATTTACATGATCCTGAAAACATTGGTCAGTTGACCATTTGCCATTACCACCGCTCATCCTTGACTTCTTGATGGCGCTGATCGGGCATAATACCACGGCCTTAATCACTCACCGTACCCGCATGCCCTCTGAACTACACCCAACAACCTATCGTTACTTTTTGCTGATGCTTTCGTAAAACCTTATTTCAGCAGGGCCGTGCTCTCATAGATTAACCCAAGCGGATTTTGAAATAAAAGGGTTCGGATGGCCGGCGTAGTTGAAAGTAATTTGTCATAGTGGCACATGCCGAAAAATATCTCTCCATTTCGCTCCTAAATCAGGAATTTTACTAATTTCCCAAAGACAGTTTTTGAAACATCTTTGCCCGAATCAGCTCTCAAGTCGAGTTAGCACCTATTTTTGAAAACTGAATATTTTGTCTTTAAAATAAAGTATCGGAGCATTTTTTAGTACCAGTTATACTGAATGCATCAGACCCATAGTTCTAATTCATATCCAAGCTGTGCAAATTGTTTATTCATTTATTTATTTATTTATTTATTTATTTAGTTAGTTAGTTAGTTAGTTAGTTATTTAGGTATTTATTTCAATCTATTTTTGGTGTGTATTTAGTTGTATGCTTGGTATTTTGTCTTTTTTAGATATATGATGCGGACAAATTTAACACGTATAAGCCTTCGCTCTACTTACGACGTCGATAATCTGACTACTATTTTGTAAGTATTAAACTAGGTTTTTTCCTGCTCAACATTACTGTTGAAATAGTAGTCTAAATTTTAGATCAAGTCCTCGACTGTGTAAAACATCATTAATTATGCGGAGTTACGAACAGCACCGTTTACCTCAAGATAGAGAGAACAACTCAAAATACAGTCGTAAACAGGTTGTCAAGAATTTCTAGTTAAACATCGTAAGATCTTACAGTTTTAGTAGCAATACCTTGCCAATGAGTTTCTTTTAGTGTGTACTTTTTGTGTTAGACGGGTTTTTAATTGAGTTTCTCAAACTCACTAATTATTCAAGCAGCTCTTACCCAACCAGAGCATCTTATTCTGGTCAGGTGAATCAGTTAAAAACCCAATGAAAAACGATTTGAAAACCACGGTGTGTTTGGAAATAACTTCAAAAACGGACGCAAATTTTCTTAATCTGTTTATTAACGAAACAAGAAAAACACTCGACGATAAAAACTTTATTTAATCACACATTTTACAAAAACAAACTTTAAACCCAAATTATTTACTGGAGTCGTTAACAGTAACGGTACAGTTATTAAACTCCCCAAAACAGAAAGGGCCATTCCTTTTGTAAAATAAATTCTCGCTCAATGGTGGCGACCTCGTCTTTTGGTTTGTTTTCAACCTTGCTGTACACTTCCGACCCAAAATGGCACTAACGTTAAAAATTCCCAGTTCTAAGGCGTACTAATTTACTCTCTACCCCTGCATTTAACGACTAGACTCACACGTTACCTCGGAATAGCGCTGGCCACACACTTTTCCTCTTCTTCGCGAGTTTTAGGACGTCTAAATCTGTACTCTGCCATTTGCTTTGCGACGCAACGTGTTCGCTCAGAACTGACAAACAATTAGGTATCAACGTGACATTGATGAATATTCAAAAATTGTCACAGAGCAGCAATAAGGTGATAGAATCACATTTTACGTCTCAAATATGATATTTCAATTGAGAAACTTATTCAAATGATAATTTAACCTAATTTGCTTTGTTGGAGAAGTAATTTAAAAAACTTGTCCTTCGAGTCCCATCAGGTTTCCAAACGCTCGATTGCATTGCATTGCATTGCCTTGTATTGTAATTGTAATTGCAATTGTCATCACACAAAATTATATTTTTTTCAAAATATTAGCCTCGGGTTTATTCTTAAAATATTATAAAAAATTTCGCACATTTCAGCGTCGTTATTCTTATAAATATATCCTTATAACAAAAGAAAGAGTGTAATGATGACTTTGTATTTCGTAGAGACATGGACGAAGGAAACATTGACAAACTGAGATTTATGAAGGGAGACACAGAACGTTGCAGAATTCGCATGTATGTAAAGTGTCGTGGAGACCTTTAGTTGATTTCATTAACTTGTGCTTATTACAGAACTTCTCACTCGTACCCTTGCATTAATGTGTTTTTGTATTTGTTTTTAGTGGGTTGGGGAAAGATGACAATGACTGCATCAAAATACCGTTTGTTTGGGATTCCGTGCGTGATACCTTATTCGAGGCTTTTGCTGGAGCTGGATTTGCCAGAAGGAAGGACCAAGATAATAAATACAAGCTACTTCCATGTCCCAAGGGAACGTTTGTCAATTCATCTGCCACCGACCATAGTCAACTTGTGTGCTTGGAATGTCCTGCAGGTAGTTATAATATCTTAACAACTCGTCAGAGCTATTGCATTAAATAACGGTTGCACAGGCATTTATTACTTTTATATATATATATATTTTTGTTTTGGTCTCTTTTTTGTTCACAATTGCGGTTTCTTCAGGGACGATGTTAGCTATGATATTAACAATACAGTGCAATACAATAGAAGCTATGAGATAACACACTTAGACGAAACCACTTCTACACTTTAGAGCTTATGTGTGGTTGTAGCAAGCTGCGCTGTACGAATGCCATGGAAGCTAACAGAAATGAGATAGCTTTAATGGTTCAGACTTGAGTGGTTCAAGCTTGAGTAAGATTTTCCAAGTAAATTAACTGAAAGGGCGATACTTATAAGAACTATCTGGATCAGTAGTACAGCAGTTGTGAGACGACACACAACGCCACGTTGGACGAGAAAACAAGCTACTTTATTATGCAGCCCAGAGTGCAACGCGCACCCTAACATCTCCCTTCCTTTTTTTAAAGCTGTAAGCTGAACAAAACATTTAGTGATTGCCTAAAGGGTCTTGTGCCTCAAAGTTCCTAAATAAAATAAAGTGTCCTTACATAAATTCAACGAAAAGGAGAGAAAAAAAAAAGAAAAGGAAAGAGAAAAAAAACCTATTATTGACAGTAACTTGTGTATCTCATATCGACCAATTTCATGTAACTGATGGCTAGAACGGGAGTTCATAAGTCTAAACGTGTAGGCGGTTTGGACACTCGGCCCGAACGAGTTTTTTTCAGACTTGTTTGTTTGGCTCCGCTTGGCAGTTGGGCTCGGTTGAGAGCACACATCTGGTTCTTCGACGTTTGTTACTAATGGGACAGGCACAGACTGGTTTAGAGGTGCTTTAACTACAGTATTCTGCACTGGCGGTTCATTGCGGGCGGAAAATTGCACTGCAGGTGGAGTGAACGGCGGAAGGACAGGTTGGACAACTGGTGAAGCGCAAGGCAGTCGAGTGGACGGTTGAGTGGAGGGTGAATTGACAGGTTGAACAACTTGTGGAGTGGTTGGCAGGCGCGCTGAGTGTTCCGAAGCTGGCACAGGACTGGGAGACAGCTTGTCCATCCACGACCTCGTGACTAAAGCACCAGGAGGTGGCGCTGCCGCAGGACGCAGGTGTGCCCGGTTCCGTCTGGTTAAACCTGCAGGTGTCTCCACAATGTAGGACCTAGGAGCCGGAATGGCAGTCACCAGACCGTAGAGCCAAGGACCGGACTTCTGATGAGGGGACGGCTTGGCGTAAACAAAGTCGCCTATTTCTAACGAGTGCTACTAGCGGTTGTGTCATAATGTTGTTTAGCCCTAGCTCGCTTAGTGGCGATATTTCCTTGGACTACTTCAGCAGTGTTGTCGCTCGGTAACAAGAGCTCTTTAGAGATAGGAAGAAGTCCACGAATGCGGTGTCCCATACTCCTTTGCGCTGGGCTCAAAAGATGTCCCTCTTAGGAGGTGTTTCTTTAAACAAGAAGAGCTTCATGTAGGCCATTTTTCCCAGACTTTTTCAAGATGCGCTTGACGATTTTCACTGAGGCCTCTGACTTTCCATTTCCCTTGGGCCAGTAAGGTGAGCTCATGACGTGGTTTGTCTGGTACATTTGGCAGAGCCGCTCAAAGTCTGATGCAATAAATTGAGGTCCATTGTCAGTTAATATCGTTTCAGGAACACCATGGCGGGCAAAGTGGACTTCCGCTTTGGCCACGATGGTGGCAGACAAAGTGTTTTCCAGCTCATCAACCTCGATAAAATCTGAGTAATGATCACTTTAAAGTAAAAAGACCCTGACTTACAAACTGCCAGGGGTACTCTGGAATAGGCTGAGACTTCATGGGCTCCTTGGCATTCTCTACTTGGAACTGTGCACACTTCCTACACGAGCGACATGCTTCCCGAATATCAGACTTCATGCCTGGCCAGAATTCAGTGTCCTTACAGAGGCGTATGTTTGATTCAGCTCCAAAGTGTGCAGCGTGAGCCTTCTGCAGAATGAAGTTTCTTTTTGCCAACGGGATACGTACTTGCGTCCCTATATAGATGACCCCATCTTGAAAGGTAAGCTCTTCCCTAAAGTTCCAATAGTGGTGTACACTGGAAAAGTTGAAAATTTACAGAGTATGTAAATAACATGTAATTAACATGTAAATAATCAAAAAGAGACTGTAAAGATTAATTTTCATGATTTTTCCCCTTTTACATGTTTTGGAGGTTTCATGTAAAAAACATGTAAATATTTCAAGTGAAACATGTAAATGATGAAGAAAACACTGTAAATGTTTCAAAGCAAAGGGCTAAGATCATGTAAATAACATGTAAACTGTGCCTGCAAATACTGTAAATAGCCTGTAAATTTCTTGTGATTCAACCTGGAAACCCGTAAATAACATGTAAATTTAATACAGGGAGGCTGCCATAATACTGTAAATAACATGTAAATAAAAAGGGGAGGCTGTAAACAACATGTAAATAAAAAAAGGGAGGCTGTAAATAACATGGAAAATGAAAACAGGAGCCTGTAAATAACATGTAAATCGAAAAAGGGAGCCTGTAAATAACGTGTAAATCGAAAAAGGGAGTCTGTAAATAACATGGAAATCAAAAAAGGAGCCCATAAAGAACATGTAAATCGAAACAGGGAGCCTGTAAATAACATGTAACTCGTAAAAGGGAGCCTGTAAATAACATGTAAATGGAAAAAGGGAGCCTGTGAATAACATGTAAATGGAAAAAGGGAGCCTGTGAATAACATGTAAATGGAAAAAGGGAGCCTGTGAATAACATGTAAATCGAAACAGGGAGCCTGTAAATAACATGGAAATCGAAAAAGGGAGCCTGTAAATAACATGTAAATCGAAAAAAGGAGCCTGTAAATAACTTGCAAATCGAAAAAGGGAGCCTGTAAATAGCATGTAAATGGAAAAAGAGAGCCTGTAAATAACATGGAAATCGAAAAAGGGAACCTGCAAATAACATAGAAATTGAAAAGGGGAGCCTGTAAATAACCTGTAAATTGAAAAAGAGAACCTGCAAATAACATGTAAATCGAAAAAGGGAGCCTGTAAATAACCTGGAAATTGAAAAAGGGAGCCTGTAAATAACCTGGAAATTGAAAAAGAGAGCCTGTAAATAACATGTAAATCAAAAAAGGGAGCCTGGAAATAACCTGGAAATGTAAAAAGGGAGCCTGTAAATAACATGTAAATCGAAAAAGGGAGGCAGAAACCCTGTACGATAAATAACTTGTAAATAATAACTTGAAGAAAAATGCATGGAATGTACTGTTTTATTGTAATCAAATCTGTTGACCTTAATTATAATAGTAGAAAACATGCAAATTTATACAGAATCAGAAATTTATTGCAATCAGAACAAACTCAGTAAAATTAAAATAGTTTTTATATGCCACGAAAAAGGTTTACAATGTACACATTGCAACAAATAAAACATGTTTTCTTTTCTTTCTATCCATAACAAGACGACTTAAATGTAATTTTGTGCATGGCCAAAATATTTTAAAATACCATGACTGAGCTCCTTTAACCAAATTCAAGCACTGTTCAAGAAGACTACTAAAATTCAAGACCTTTTCAAGATTGTGCAAAACCATGTCATATTCAACTCTATTTAATTCATAAATAATAAAATGATTAAGAACTATACTGTTGTCAGCTACAACGAGTGAAAATTTTGCAATTTAGGCGTATTACTAAATTAAAATTGTTTGCAAATGGATACCTGTCTTAAATATATACTAAATTCACAAAGTCAAATGTAACATAATGATAATACCTTTGTCATAAAATGAATGAATAAACTGTTTTTTTCTTACTAAGTAATTAATGTAGGATTAAATTAGCCTTAATAATTATTATGAAAAATGTGGGAGGTATGATGGCCTCGTAGTTACATGTAGTGAGTTCAACTCCTGATCGAGCGTCCGGGTTCAAGCCCTAGGCAGGTACATTCTGTTGTGTTGCTGGGCAACACACATTACTCTCAGTGCCTCTCCTCCCAGGTGTATAAGTGGGTACCAGCGAATTTAATGGTGGGGTAACCCTGCAATGGACTGGCATCTCATCCAGGGGGAGTAGAAATAGTCCTGCAAAATGTAGTCGCTTCCTGCTACAGAAAGCGGGATAAGCTCCAGTCTGTTGGGCCACGTGGCTCATATGCAGACTTTACCTTTACCTTATTATGAAAATTACTGCAATGTAAGTGTGAAATATTGATCAACTTTTTTCATAGAGTGAATTGTTCTTTTGAAATAACAGAAAATAGGGAGAAAAAACACACAGTCACAGTCACAGTTTCCTTCTTTTTCCAAAACTGTACAGAATCCAAACAGGACAAACATTTTGGACCCCTGACAAAACATTCACTGTAAACAATATTCAAAATTTTACTTTTTCTTTTTGTGATAAAAAAAACTGTACTGTAAAAAAAAAAATTCATAGGGACCTGTTGAAATTGAAAGGCCTATCTAGTACCATAGTTCCAATAACACATCATAAGTTAATAAATTATTGTTCTGGTACTACATGTATGTAAACATAGCCGTTGCTTTTTATGATGAAATCTTATAGCTGCTGTATTGAACAATAAGTATCAACCTAGCAATCTAAGATATTCAAATTTAATGCTAATTCACTAACACAGGTACAGTGTAGGTGATACTTCAAAGCATTGAAAATAATGTTTAAAGTGGTTGAATTTATGCCAGAAAGTGTTGAAGGTCACCATGTTAGACTGTAATGCACCAGGGGCCCATTTCTCGAAGGTCCCAAAAAGTTTTCGCACTCAGAAAGCCATACCAAAATCTGAAATCTTATGCTTACAGAGCTGTTTTATTCGCTTATTCTCAATATGAACAGAGGTTTCCTTCACACAAGAAGTTTCAGGCATATACAGCTCTTAGTTTTTAGACACAGCTCAATTAAAGATGGCTTTATGGGCCCAAAAAGTTTCCAGGGCCTTCAAGAAATGGACCTCGGACCCCTTATAGAGTCATAGGTACTGTAGACTTCTCAGTGGCTGATTTTTTCCTGATCAAGCATGAATGCCAAGGAGTATGCATGTATTGAGCACTCTCAATTTTACTTCATCCTACAAGTAACATAAAACATTTTGTTAAATAAGATTAGTTATGTCTGAGTACGAATCAGCAAATTCTGTGTATGATATCAATCAGCAAATTTTACACTGGAGTTATTATTTTGTTTCTTATCATTCCAATTTATACTGTGACATTTGAAATCGGACTGTAGCCGCTCATGTTAACCGGCCAAAGTAATTTTAGCTCGGTCATGTCTCATTTCTGACTGGTCAAGATATTTACGAAAAAATCAAGTACACGTAATGTGAGCTAAATTAAACCCACAAATATAGTTTGTTTGTTCCAGTCACTGCTAGACCGTTTAAAGATTGGCTTAATATTTTTCTGAACAGATTTAACACCAGTCGTTCGAATGGCATTCCTATCGATCTTGAACGCATCACAAACAGCAAGCGAATGGTCTTTAGCCATTCGAACAGATACATGTATGCATTGGTGTATGTTTTCATTAGAGGTCATGATAAAAAAGAGATAAAAACTCTCAGATTTACAGTTGGGGATTTGATTGTTTATTCAAGAATGAACAACGTGACCGTCTCAACATGACATGACTGGTCAACATGACCGGCGAGTGAAGTTTTTGGCCAGCCAAGTCACCATTCTGGCCAGACATTGCCCATTGACCGGCCATTATTTTGAGCCCTGAATATTCATCAATCAAACAGATCATACATCTACATCTGTAGCTACTGTGTGACAAAAAATTTGCATCTCTGATTGGAAGGCACTGAATGTCAGAGGATGTAGAAGAACTAAACTCAAAATCCATGGCAGTAACTATTCAATGTTCACTATCTCCTACATTGTAATAATCATGGACAATAAATCAAACTCCTATCAAACAATGTTTAACTAATAAGTCAAGTTATTTGCAGGCACAATTTGATTGTTTCTTACGTGCACTTATGCTCTATTGGTGGACAAAGGTACAGATGATGTCATAAAAGTTTGTTTTTGTTTCTTTGTTATGTATTACGAAGCAGACAGATTCTATGTTGTTGTGCATCTGTTCAGTAATAGATCACAGAAGACATCAAAATGTGGTAAAAACATCAGTGACACACACCTGAAAAATTCACAGATTCTGTGACACACTCTAGTAATGGCTTATGTGACTATTTTTTGTTTTTACCACATTTTGATGTTATCTGTGATCTACTCAAGGCAGGAAAAAACCCAGGTCTGATTTCCTCAGCCAAGTAAATTTTGCTCTTGGGCAAGCGAAAATAGAAGTTCAGTGGCCCAGTGGGCAAGTGAAATTACAATGTAGCGTCAGTAGTCTTGTGAGTCTGACTAAAAATGCCAGCTTGATAAATGATAATTTCCAGTCATTCCATTTCAAAACTTAACACCTAAAGATTAGTTAATTATTAGGTTGAAAGCAAGAATTAGTTTGGAATCCGAGTGTACTTCATTCGCATTTGTCCTCTGATTTCCTTACTGGCCACCACACTGGCAACTAATATTTAAGTGGGGCAAGTGAAAACTGAAATTGACTGGCCCACTGGGCAAGTGACTTACAATTTTTTTTCCTGCCCTGCTACAGATGCATGAACAGATGCATGACACATGAAACCTACATGTATTTGGTATGAGCCCAATTTCGTACAAGTAAAATGTACAGCTGTAACAGGGCTCTAAAGTGTTGTCTGGTCATCCCAGGGTAAGGTAATCGATTGAAATCAATTCATAAATTGATATAAATCAATAAATTGAAATTAATGTAAGTGTTATCAGTGCTATCGATCAATTGAAAGAAATTCGTACTCACATGCTAGAAAAGCTTCAAGTTATCAGTTTGATTTTACCAAATTTATCAGTCATTAGAGAATCAATTGAAAGTTGGTCTCTCTTTGTTAGTTCACCTAAACTGTAGAAAAATTGTCCCTCAACACAGTGTTTGATTGTAACTTTTTTTATGTAGATTTCAAAGGCACTACCAAAAACCCCCAAAACATAGTCCCTGATACATGTATGCCAGCAAAATATTCTGTTTACGAGATACAATGTTATGTTTTTATGCAGTTGTATTCATGATTTCATATTTCACTTTAAATCTTTTGTTCATTTCTTTCTTATTAAATGTTGCTTAAAAGATAAGCTAGTATCAGCAAAATTGATAATGCTTATTGAAAATTTGATCACAATCGATGACTCATGACGAATCCTTTTATTGATTTCTGATATCATTGACTAATTTCTATTGATTGTTATCAAATAATCGATTGACTATACTGTGTCATCCAAGACAAGTAGATTTTCCTGCCTGGGCAAGTTACTCTTCCTTTTTTTCAAGTCCTGTGTAGTTTTCACGACAGTTTGAGGTACATGTATACCTCTTCATAAAGTATCATAGTGTTTTTTTTGTGAAAGAAAATACCACAACATTTAACTTACTACAGTATCAGCACCAGTCGGTGCAATGTCCATGTACAGTTGTGTATAACAGCATATTGTAACTTGCATGTAGGTACAACTGTAGACACTTGAGTAACTTCAGAATACTTACTCTAGCATAAGAGAAATTTCTCTGCTGAAGATGGCACATTACATGTCCTGTGTAGAAAAAAAAAGAGTCCTGTGTAGTTTTCATGACAGTTTGAGGTACATGTACACCTCTTTATAAAGTATCATAGTGTTTTTTTTGTGAAAGAAAATGTGGTGGTTCGGGCGCAAGTAGACCAAAAAGAGCTTATACAATAACAACAACAAGATTTATTTCTGCTCTCATTTCTCCGACCACATGCTTCGGTTAACCGCATCCCATAATAGACCAGTGATCATGTGACTGGCACGTCACAACAGAAACACTACATCTCCCCCTAAGTTATTACAAATGTCAGCACTAGAGAGAACTAAATGAACAGTATTACAAATCTAATTAATAGTCCTTAAAACAAACAGTCTCTCTTTATGTCTCTTGCACATTCTAAAACTAAGTGCATACGTAGTCTTTTAAATAGGCGGGTGGTTGTCTAGAGCGCGCAGGTCGCAAAACAACTGAATCGCCCGGCAAAGGGTTGGGTGGAGTTTCTTGCACCTCTGCTGGCTGGCTTGCAATTGTCATTGGATGCGTTTGTTCCACCTGGTCTGGCTCTTGGGGTAGTTGTGCTGGCTGTACCTGGTCTTCCTTTTCAGTGGTTTCAGGTGCAACAAATTTCTTCATGTGGGCTATGTTTCGCATTTTATTGTTCCCATTGGTATCTTCCAGTATGACGGCATTTCCATCTTTGTGAACGACCTTGTATGGCTCAGGTTCATAATTGGGTGAGAGTTTGTTCTCTCGAGCCTGTTTCAGTAGGACTTGATCACCCTCTTCAATGTCGCTGAATTTGGCAGCGCGTGTTCTGTCTGCATACTCCTTCTGTCTAAGTTTAGCATGAGCATCCCTCTCTTTTAAGAGCAGCTGCCACTGTGCTTCAGTGGCTCGATCCTTGAGGATTTGGACTTTTGGAAGTTTGTCACGTAGCTTCCTCCCCATCAGTAGTTCTGCTGGTGATATCCCAGTAACAGTATGAGGGGTAACTCTGTACTGGAATAGAAAGTCTGCGAGTGCTTTTCACCAATCTTTACCCTCTAGGCGCGCGATTCTCACGATTTTCAGTAAGGTCTCATTGCAACGCTCCACCTCTCCATTGCTTTGGGGCCAATAGGACACGCCCTTTTTGTGTTCAATTGCTAGATACTCTAGGAATCCCTCGAATTCCTTGGATGCAAATGGAGGTCCGTTATCACTACGGACAGTCTCTGGTAGACCATGTGTTCTAAAAATAGCCTCCATGGACTTGATTACATTTTGTGCATCTGTTTTCTTGAGAAGGACAGCTTCGATCCAGCGAGAATAGTAGTCTACAACTACCAGGAGGTGATCTCCACTTGTAATCTCGAGAAGGTCAACTGAGATTTCTTGCCACGGGGAGTGTGGTAGTCTGGTTGATCTCACCGGCTCTGGTTTGGATCGGGGTCCGACAAGCTGGCAGGGGTGACATGTTCGTACTGCTTGCTCTACTTGCTTGTCCATTCGTGGCCACCATACTTTCTCTCGCAACCTGGCTTTAGTTCGGACCATACCTTGGTGTCCTTCGTGAGCCAACATTATGGTGCGCTTTTGAAGGCTCTGTGGAATGAGGATGCGGCTTCCTCTCATCACCACCTGTCCTATCACCCACAGTTCATCTTTAACTGCTTTGTAAATTGTGCCTTGTAACTGGCTCCAATCATCTGTCATTACAGCCTGCCGTAACATCTTTAGCGTTGGGTCTTTTTCAGAAGCGATTTCAACTTCCTTTGGCACCAACGCAGCTGGTACAGCCTCACTTACTACGCTGTACGCAAACTCTTCTGTAGCTTGAGTTTCGTGATCATGGGTAGTACCCATCGGTAGGCGGCTCAGGACGTCTGCAGCATTGTCCTTGCCCCGTATATGTGTCAACTTGTATTGAAACTGCTGTAAGTAGAGAAGCCATCTTTCTATTCGTGCTGATGGGGGCTTTGACTTTGCTCCGAGTACGATGAGAAGAGGCTTGTGATCAGTGCAGACTTCAAAGCTAATGCCATAGAGGTACAAGTAGAACTTTTCACAAGCCCACCTTACAGCCAGAGCTTCTCTTTCAAATTGGGAGTACCTCATTTCAATCTTACTCAGCTTTCTGCTGGCATAATATATTGGCCTGTAGCTTCCATCTTTTTGCTTCTGTTCCAGAATCGACCCAACTCCCACTGGTGATGCATCGGTTGTCAGACGAGTTTCTGCGCCCTGTCTGAAATATGCCATCACTGGTGCACGAGTCAGCCGGTCTTTTATCTCTTGGAATGACTTTGCTTCCTTTACTCCCCACTTCCACTTGATGTTTTTTGCGGTGAGGTCCCACAATGGACTCGATATTGATGCAAAGTTGGGGATGAACTTTGAACAGAACTGCACGGAGCCAAGAAAACTTCTTACTTCTGATGGGTTTTGGGGTGCTGGTGCCTCAACAATAGCTTTCACACGTTGACTAGACACTTTCAGCCCTTCCCCAGAGAGTACATCACCCATGTAGATCATGCTGCCAACACCAATTTCACATTTATCATAGTTAAGCGTAAGCCCACTTTCTTCAAGCTTGCGCATGACCCTCTCTAAGTTTTCGTCATGCTCTTCATCATTTGTGCCAACAACTCGTAGGTCATCGTGCAGGTTGTATGCCCCTGGGCAGTCTTGGATGATCTGCCAAACAATTTGCTGGAATTTTTCCGTGGCCATGTTTACACCAAAAAGCAGGCGCTTGTATCTGTAAAGGCCATTAGGCGCAGCAAAGGTTGTAATGTCCCTTGAGTCTGGGTGTAACTCAATTTGGTGAAAAGCCATATTTAAATCTAATTTAGAGAAAACTTTGGCATTCGAGACTTCTTGGAGTGTTTCCTCTACGGTGGGGACTGGGTGTTTCTCCCGCACAATGGCTTGGTTCGCTTGTCTCATGTCTAGACAGATTCTAATGTCACCGTTAGGCTTCTCGACTACTACTAAGGGGTTGACCCAGCTGGTAGGTCCCTCTACTTTTTCGATAACATCAAGCTTCAGTAACTCTTCCAATTTCTCCGTGACTTTTTCTCGTCTACTAAAAGGAATTCTGCGTGGGGGTTGAGCAACTGGTTGTACTTTTTCATCAATGTGTAACTTGAGCTGGTACCCTTTGAGCTTCCCCAGGCCCTGGAAAACTTTGGGAAACTTTGCCCTTAGGGAGGCCTTTCTATCTGCTTGTTTTGGATTGTTACTAGCACCATCAGATTCAACATCACAGCTGTTAACAGGGATACCAACCCTTAAAACACCAAGCAACTCAGATGCATCGCGGCCTCATAGCGTCGCAGCTTTGCCAAGCATAACATAAAACTCAACATTCAGGGACTTTTGGGTTTGTGGCACACGTACATCAAGATTACATTTTCCTTTGATTTGGAGTGGCTCTTCAGATGCATAAGCAAAAACTCTTTTGTTGCACTCCAACAATTTAACATTACCCCCCGTTACAAGGTTAAATACTTCTTCGGACATTAAATTACAACTAGCACCAGAGTCTATAATAACGTTGATAGTCTTATCTGCAATCTCCAGCTTCAGAGTGTTCCCGTCATCTGTCTCCCCAGTGTAGAACACGTAGAAATCATCCTTCCTTGCGGAGTTTCCAGTAGTCACGTCTTCGGTTACTTGGCGTACATCACGTTGGCCCTGTGAACTTCCTCCTCTTCGTCCACGGCTTTGCTTTCTTCCAGAGTTTCCACGGTATTCGTTTCCACGACCACGACTCGAACTGCGACTAGAATCTCGCCCTTTACTCTGTTTGGAGTGACAGCACACTTCGAAATGACCCACGTTGCCACATTTCCCGCATTTGTGGTCACGCGAACGAAGACATTCCTTCGCGAAGTGTCCCGCTTTATCGCACCGCCAACATTTTCCCCCTTGTTTGGCGTCTGGAGATATGTTATTCACTCGGCCATCACGGATAAGAACGAGGGCTTCTTTGTCATGGTATTGACTAACGATTTCCAATAGTTTGCTCAATGTTAATGTTTCTTCGCGATACAACTTGGCCTTGAGGTTTTTGTCTTGAATGAAAGAAATCGCACGATCTCTCACCTGGTTGTCCCTTTCACCTTCGTATTCACAATGTTCGGCTAATTTCTGCAGGCGTGTGATGAAATTGTTAATGGTTTCTCCAGCGGTTGGTTGAGCTGCGAGAAACGCCTGTCTTGCCATCGGCGCGTTTTTTCTCGGTTTGAAATGTTCGGATAGGCTGTCCATAGCTTTCTTGTAATCCTTGGCTTCGCCTCGTTTGTCGGCAGGAATTGAGTTATTAAAAACGTCTCTGACTTGGGGCCCGGCGAGGTGAAGTAGAAGCGCCTTCTTCTGTGTTGGGTCGCTGATTCCCGAGGCAGTCACGTACAATTCGAATTCGTCTTTCCAAGTTAGCCATCGTTGTGCGAGTGTAGCTGGCTCGCCCACAGCGTTGAATGTTTGTAAACCTGGCAGTCCGCTCAAGGATACGGCCATCTGTGCGAGTTTTCCACTGTTTAAACTCGTTATCCACTTTTTATCCGGTTTTCCTCGTCGCCAAATGTGGTGGTTCGGGCGCAAGTAGACCAAAAAGAGCTTATACAATAACAACAACAAGATTTATTTCTGCTCTCATTTCTCCGACCACATACTTCGGTTAACCGCATCCCATAATAGACCAGTGATCATGTGACTGGCACGTCACAACAGAAACACTACAGAAAATACCACAACATTTAACTTACTACAGTAACAGCACCAGTGGGTGCAATGTCCATGTACAGTTGTGTATAACAGCATATTGTAACTTGCATGTAGGTACAACTGTAGACACTTGAGTAACTTCAGAATACTTACTCTAGCATAAGAGAAATTTCTCTGCTGAAGATGGCACATTACATTTTAGCTTACTAGCATTCACATCAGAGGGCAACATAACCTTACAAGAGCATGCGTCAGAAAGAATCATGAGGTGCATATAAGCCAATAACAAATGTCGCATGCTCATGCTCAGTTATCGAGAACAGATAATAACAGATAATAAAGCTCTTTATGCACGGCAGGTAAACATCACCAAAGTCGATTCCACAAGCAATGTAACTTCTCCTTGATAATGACACATTCACAACCAAAGGCAAAACGAAATGTATACGTATCTTGACGTTACTTTACTCTGCTCGTTCAATTTATGCAAAACTTGCTTACCTGTTGTTTTTGTTGCCTGTAATCGCTATATTCAACTTCTGGGTAACGGTAAACTTTGCCTTGAAACCGTGCACGGTGACGAAGCGAAGGTAGAGTGGATTTTGGCCCGCTAAAACAGAGCTCGAGTTCGATGCAAGTTCCAACGAACTGCCAAACATGGCGGGAGAACCGAGAGAACCTGGTACCTAACATGAAGACCGCTGATTCCTGCTTGTTGGAGATCGGGCAATCACAAGGCTGGTATGCTCTTATAAAGGGACTGGGATAACAGTGATGGCAATGAAAGTACAAAACGGTAGAAATCACCAAAACAAAACAAAACAAAACAAAACAAAACAAAACAAAACAAAAAACAAAGAAACAGTGAACATGCAAGGGCAGACTTAGTTGTATTAATCTTACTTGTAGAATGTGCATGTTTCGGAATATTTAACGCTCTAAATCGATGATATTTCGTTCATTCTCAGCGGTTCAGGGGCACAACTGTGACCTCGAACTTTCGCGATATGAGAAGTTTAATGTTTGTTGTTTTCGGATTGTTAAAAATGTCATTTTGGGTACCGAAAAAAAGTCAGCTATCATTCCCGGAAAGGCGATAAGACCTAACGTTTTCGGGAAATGGACAAAAAAGCCCTAATAAGTTCGAGAATACTCAAGCTCCTCTAGAATAACCGAACAGATAAATTGTTTTTGCGCAACCTAAAATTAACCTACAGAGCTTTGAAAGTACACCAGATAGCCTAAAACAGCGTTGAAAAGCATTCGAGAGGAAACGGTCGTTGGGTGTTCCTTATGGTTCCCTGCCTAACCTAACTCCGCGTCAGTTCAAACTCGGTCACCAGGGCTCTTTCCGTCTTGAACCCACTCAACACGTGACGCTTTCATGGTCCTTCATGAATAAATACGTACGTGTCCGAGAATTAATTTTTCTCTTTTCTAGAGACGTAAGCTTGGGACGCCTGCATGTGCAGTAACAATTCTAGTTTTATTTTGTCGTTGTGGATGCGCGGAAAGTTCACAAGAAGACAGCTTCGTTAGTGCGGTGTCGCACCCGTGCAACTTCTAGGTTTTCCATTTACATGGTTTTTACGTGTTTCTTACAGGCTCCCTTTCTTTCATTTACATTGTTTTTACATGTTTCTTACAGGCCCCCTTTTTTCATTTACATGGTTTTTACATGTTTCTTACAGGCCCCCTTTTTTCATTTACATGGTTTTTACATGTTTCTTACAGGCCCCCTTTTTTCATTTACATGGTTTTTACATGTTTCTTACAGCCCCCCTTTTTTCATTTACATGGTTTTTACATGTTTCTTACAGGCCCCCTTTTTTCATTTACATGGTTTTTACATGTTTCTTACAGGCCCCCTTTTTTCATTTACATGGTTTTTACAGGGTTACAAACATAACATTTCCAGACTTTTTACAGCATTCGCTTGAATTATTTACACGTTCCTCACATGGTTTAGCAAAGCAATTTACATGTTTTTTACAAAGCCAGATACTGTAAAAGTGCGTAAAATATTTTACAAGTTTTTACATGTTCTTCAAATGATCATTGTCCACAAAGACAATGTAAATCACTATTTACAGAACATTTACATGCTGTACTAAAAGCTGTAAATTTCCTGTAATTTTATTTTACAAAACCCTAACATGTAAATTGTAATTTACAAAGAATGTAAATCAAGATTTACATACTGTAAATTACAATTGACATGTCCATGTAAATTTTCAACTTTTCCAGTGGTACACTTTGGTGAAGTTCCGATTTTCTTGAAGGCCAGCCTGTGATTATAACCCTGTTCAGGCTACAAAGTGTGGGGTCACTTGCTGTTGCAGCTTTGATATCTTTCAATGTCTCGGAAGTGACCCGAGGGTTTCCGATGTTGTTGTCTATGTCAATTCTGAAGATCTCAAAGTTGGTCTGTTTGGAGTCGTTGACGGTTGGGAGGGGGCTCCTCGAGAGGGTGTCACCCAGCATGAGTGACGTACCCTTCTTGTATGTAACTCTGATGTTGTAGCGTTACAGCCGCGTCATCATTTTCTGAAGGCGGCGAGGTTCAGATTGTAGAGGCTTCTTCAATATAGTTTCTAGGGGCTAGTGGTCTGTGTGCACATTCACTTCGCTGCCATAAATCCAGGGGTCCCACCTGTCGAATGCTGATACTATGGCTAGGCACTCTTTTTCATTTTGAGCCCACAGTTCTTCAGTAGGGCGGAGCTTGTAGGATATGTAAGCCACTGGTTGAAGATCTCCGGAATCATTAGGCTGGAGAAGGGCTCCCTTAGGCCCTCCTTGTGATGCATCTACTTGGAGAGTAACTGGCCTTTTGTTATTAAAGTAAGCCAAGCACTCAGCACTCGCAATGAGATGCTTTGGTTTGGCGAATGCTTCTTGGTGAACGTCTGACCAGATGAATTCACGATCCTGGTTTCTGAGGTAATGCGAAGGCTTGATCACTTGCGACAGGTTAGGGCAGAGGGTGTTCAAGTAGTTCACCATGCCACAGAAGCGCATGACACCCTGTTTATCAGTAGGGGGCGGCATGTCAGAAATGGCCTTGACCTTGCTCGGGTCCGCTTTCACTCCCAGGTCGGATATTACGTGGCCCATAAAGGTGATCTTTGACAACTTGAACTGAATCTTTTCTGGGTTGAACTTCAGATTCTTATCCCAAGCGCGCTTTATTAACGCGAGGACATTGAGATCATGATTTCTGTTTGCTTCCTCAACTGTGTCACCTTGGCGCACGACAAGGATATCGTCAGCTACGCAGTACACATCTTGCAGACTCTCAAGGGCCTGGTGCATTCGTAACTGGAATTCCTCCGGAGCACAACTAATGCCATAGGGAAGGTGGAGCCAGCAATATCGATACCAGGACGTGTGCATGGTGGTGAGCAGGCCGGACTCATCTGTTAGCACAACTTGGGTGAAGCCATCTAGGGCATCGAATATGGAGAACGTCTTGTGCTTCTTCCCTGACAATCACGGTGGGAATTTGGTAACGCGGAATTATGATGGCTTCATTCAACGTTTGGCTAGGATCTAAGAATAGGTGTACTTTAGTGGTGCCATCGGGGAGGACTTTTTCTCTAACCGTCATGTTGCTGCACCAATTTGTGGGTTAGTTCACCTTCTTGAGCTTTCCACATTTCACCATGTCGTCAAGTTTTGCTTTCATTTTTTCAAGTTTCGCTACTGGTTCTCTATGGATGCCTGCATGGCAGGGTGGAACTTCAGGATCCAAGGTCAGGCGGACTGGCTGACCCACAGTTCCCAGACCCTCAAAGTTATCCTTGTACATGGTAACCAATTGATCCGTTTGGATGTGGCCTGGTTACAGGTCCGCTGTGACCGCTGACTGAAGAGGTGCTGGTTTGAGGAAGTCGGATGAAGTGGGGCAGTTTGAAGTCTGACGTTGTTGAGGAGAATATTCTATTCTTGTGAAATTTCAGCAGGCCGAGACGCTTATTGTCTCTACCAGTTATGAGAGCCGGTTTGCCTGGAATGCACGCCGAGTCTATGACTTGAAATTCTAGTGTTTCAAAGCGTCAGACTCCCCCGCAAGCTAGACTGACTTTACCCAACGGACGAATAGCTTCCCTAGAGTAGGGAAATATCCTGACATGGGAAGGCTTTAGCGGAGCCAGAGACGATATCTTCCCGAAAACTGATGATGGCAAGTTGTTGTAGGACGTTGCAGAGTCCACTTGCATTAACACCTTTGTACTCTTTTCGGGGCTAACAGAAACTGGGAGCCAGGTGAAGTACTTGTCGTCCTCTACGTCGTCATGAAGAGCAAAGGCTGAGAACGAGTGGACCCCGTAGTCGTCGTCATCATCAGAATACGTTGCAGACGCACCATTTCCTTGAGAGAACTGGTGAAGAGTGTCTGGGCGCCGTGAGGGAGGGCGCTTGTTGTCTTTTCTTTGTTTCTTTTCAAACTCAGACTTAAACTTGTCTTTTGGAAATCTGCACACCTTAACAAAATGGTTCTCAGTCATATAACAATTAGTTCAATAGGTACCTGGTCTGTTCGCTGGACAGTCCTTGCTGGAGTGACTTTGGCGTCCGCACCAGCCACATTTTCTACGAGGGCGTTGTATCGATTTGTTTGTCAATTGATTGACTTGCTCTTCGAGTTTAGGGTGGGCTGAGTGCATAATGGCTATATTGGTATTGTGAGCTGCTTCCCAGGACTTTGCATGAGCAAGTTGTTCGTGAACTGTATAGGGTGTTTTCCCGTCTTCCTTGTAATGGTAAAGAGGCAGTTCTCTAAGGTCTTTGTGGTGGACGCCCGTGCACAAACGGTCTCGCATGAGCTCCTGAACTGTATCTGTCATTTCAGAAATATTTGGACTTTTGGGCAGTGCTTCTGATCCGGGTTTCGAAATCTGTTACGGACTCGTCAGGTTTTTGTATGCAGTTGAAAATGGCTAGCCGTTCAGGCATTATGGTCTCCTGGCCGACAAAATGAACCTCTAGGTGCTGCTGATATATCAAGGGTTGTTTTTCTCCGTTGTTGTCATTTTCGCGAAGATTGTGGTATCAAAAACTTCCAAGACATCATCTGGGAGAGCAAGAAAGAAAGCCGCAGTTTCGGACTGGGCCTTTTCAGCAACCCAATGGTCTGGAATCGTTGGACATTTGCTGGCGTCCCTCCAGGCTCGCTGCAGTAGACACCAAGCGTTAAATTTCCGGCGCCACATTCTTACACTTGCTGCTTTGTTTTCACTGAGCGATAGCTTTGGCGGCTTGCTTTCGGCCATATTTACTTCATCTGAGCTCGCTTGAAGACCAGATTTCGTCGAGAGCGTTCGTCTGAGTTACCACCCGCAAATTCCGTCGCTTTAAGAGGCTAGACCAAGAGATGGGGCGTGAAGTTACGAAAACTTCTGACACCAAGCTGTCAGACAACACACGACGCCATGTTGGACGAGAACACACGCTACTTTATTAAGCAGTCCAGAGTGCAACGCGCACCCTAACACAGCTTCGAGTTAACAAAAAAGACTCGTCTGTACAGTGCTAGTCTCAATCTTAAGTAAATTATTTACAAAATATCTTAGTGAAAGTGCTGAAGCGTAACACAAAACAATGTACATTTTTTTATATTAGGTCATGTTCTCACTGGCATTTTTATATATTAAAGTTCTGAGTGAGAATTATACTGTACAAACGCTTCTTTAGTATTTACATTCAGCGGTATACGTCCTGTTTAACTCGAGGCTGGACTATTGAAGGTAAGGGATATATAGCAGTACCAGCAGAGGATGATGTCATGCCATGTAGGACCTAACTTGTTCAATCAATGTCTTCTTGCCACAGGTGGCTTCTACTCTGACACTGAAGCCTTTGTTAACCAAAGTTGCCGTCAGTGTCCCAATGGCACTTTCGTCCCCACTGATAAAGCACCTGGAAAGATGATGGCAGATTGCAATCCGTGTCCGGATGGTAATAAATTACTGGAAATCTGTTATCTGCAAAGCTTTTTTTTTCTGAAAGTTCCATTATCGGGAGAATCTAACATTTAGGTGTTGTGTGGCCGTGCATTACTATGCTTCTAAAGGCAACCACCAAAAAATATAAAATATATATATTTATCGATTGATTTAAATTTGAAACTAAACTATAAACAGCCTGAGTATGTAGGCTTTTTTCTTTGATTTTTCTTTTTTTTTAACAGGAACAGATACCCTAACTTTCGCTGGGTATCGCGCTTGTAAATGTTTAAAAGGTCATCACCGTACTCATCGGTTTGAAGGTTGCAAACTTTGTGAAGATGGATTACACTGTGACAACGATTCTGTTACTCTTAAGACCGGTTATTGGTGGAAATGGAGAAACGAAACTTACAAACTCCTTTATAAAGATTTTGCGATGAGCCTCGTTGATATAACTTACACTCCTGGCAAAAGCATCAATTTCTCAATAACTAATCATTCCCTCAATAAGTTCGCACACCCCGTGCCAAAGTCATACAAATGTCCGAGAGAAGAGTCGTGTAAGGGAGGTCAAGATTCATTATGTGCCACAGGCTACCAAGGTCCAGTATGCGCGGTATGCAGTCCTGGTTACTATAAACAATTGCAAACATGCCAGCTGTGTCCAACCAAAAGATGGATGACTGTCCAGCTGTCAGTCATAGCGGCAGTAGCTGTAATAGTCCTTGCTGTTATAATTTGGACAAGCAAAAGAAAAAGCAAGAAAAAAGAAGGACGTTCTTCAGTGGATATCATTCTCTGCAGGCTAAAAATTCTTATTGGCTTCTACCAAGTCACAAATGGAGTTCTGGAAACATTTTCATATATAAAATGGCCAGGCGCTCTTGAGGTTATTGGAAGATACTCCGAGATATTGCAGATGAATGTTTTCCAGGTGGCACCAATTCATTGTCTCTTGCCAAATGCAAGAATGAACGCCTTTGCAGACTTGTTTGCTATGCTCGCGATGAATGCTGCTGCCATCTTGATGTCTGTCCTTGCTTTTGGACTAAGAAAGTTATTTCTACTGCGAAGCGCTTTGAACAGACAACAGAAAGAAAAAAGGTTGCCCAGACTAAAGAGGTGATTTACCGAAACTCGTTTTTCTTCCTTTTCCTGACGTATCTCAATACGTGCTCGAAGACAGCACAAGTAGTTCCACTTGCCTGTCGCAAACTTTGCATCGACGAAGAAGACGAAGCATGTGACGAATACCTCAGAGCAGACTACAGCATAAACTGCAACAGTCAAGAGTACAATCGTTCGGTCATCGTTGCATACTGCGCCGTATTTTACATCATCTTACTTCCCACTGCCTCGCTGATAGCTCTTTGGAGACAACGTAAGGTGCTTCGTGGAAGTGTACTCGACGCCGAGAGTGAAGCTTTGGAGCCTCAAGAGCAAGCCACGGGAAATGCTATCAACACCGAAAATGAAGATTTGGAGCCTCAAGAGCAAAACATGGGAAATGTTATCCACGCCGAAAATGAAGATTTGGAGCGTCAAGAGCAAAACGCAGGGAATGCTATCCACACCGAGAATGAAGATTTGGAACATCAAGAACAAAACGCGGGAAATTTAATCCATGCCGAGAATGAAGATTTGGAGCCCCAAGAGCAAAACATGGGAAATGTTATCCAGGCCGAAAAGGAAGATTTGGAACATCAAGAACAAAACGCGGGAAATTTAATCCACGCCGATGCCGAGAATGAAAACTTGGAGCCTCAAGAGCAAAACACGGGAAATGTTATCTACGCCGAAAATGAAGATTTGGAACGTCAAGAACAAAACGCGGAAAATTTAATCGATACCGATGCCGAGAATAAAGATTTGGAGCCTCAAGAGCAAAACACGGAAAATGTTATCCAGGCCGAAAACGAAGATTTGAAACATCAAGAACAAAACTCGGGAAATTTAATCCAAGCCGAGAATGAAGATTTGGAGCCTCAAGAGCAAAACACGGCAAATGTTATCCAGGCCGAAAACGAAGATTTGAAACATCAAGAACAAAACTCGGAAAATTTAATCCATGCCGAGAATGAAGATTTGGAGCCTCAAGAGCAAGCCACGGGAAATGTCATCCACGCTGAGAATGAAGCTTTGATGCCTCAAGAGCAAGCGAAGGGTAATATAGTCCACTCGGAGAATGAGGCTTTGGAACATCAAGAGCAAGCCACGGGAATTGTAATGGGATTACGATTCCTCTTCGAAAACTATCATTCCCGTGCATGGTACTGGGAGTACATTGAAATGATTCGCAAGCTCGTTTTGACGGCTGCTCTTATCTTTTTGGGTGGAGAGAGCAGGGCCTATGTTGGATTAGCCTTCGTCACCTCAGGACTTTATGTGGTGTTGTTTTCCCTCATCAGCCCTATGGCAGATCCATTCGAGAACAGGTTAATGCTGTCATCTCTGTCTGTCACATTCCTTAATTTGGGCATAGGAGCTGTAAGTAGAATTCCTGAAGAGGGTATGTCATCATCCTCCATTGACCCATACGTGGACGGCATCACGTTCAACATACTGGTGGTTGGAGCTAATACGCTAGTGATCACCCTTCTCGTTGGTAATTATTGATTCGTATATTATCTGCCAGTATAGAATGAATCATTTATTTACAATCAGCTTGTCAGCTTGCCCCTAAGTGAGTTTTGTTAACCCGTGGAACAACCTCTAAAAATTATTGCTAAATAGAAAACCATGGACTAATTAAGTAGTCTAATAGTGTTTTATTGTGAAGTAGCTTGAACTCACAAAAAAAAAATAAAATAAAATAAATATATTCACAAAATGGTAGAAAACTGACGAAGCTAGTACTCTGACCAAAATTTCAAAAAAGGCCAGACGATGGCATTTTGCCAAACTAAAATTCTGTCGACGTGAATGAAAAATATCTAAAAAAAGAGTCTGTGTAACATTTCGAAATCATGTGAGCTACTTTTAAAGTTCAAGTAACTGAACAATTACAGTTTTGGATTACCAAGAGGAAATAGCATTGCCTAGCCTAAAATCATCTTTAACCCTATTAAGACCGGCTTTTAGTCCAAACATTTCTCCTTTGTTGTCAATAACATAGAAAAGTGACGTCATATTACTTGGCAATAGACTGTTTTCGATATATTAAAATTCAGCTTGGCAGTGAGGCTTAGAAGACACAAACAAAGGAAATTGAATGACATGTTTATTCATTTCTTTTGTTTGTGTCCTCTAGGCCTCACTATCAAGCTGAATTTAAATATATCGAATTGGTCTATTAGGGAAGGTTTTCGAAGGAGCCGCCATCTTGGATCAACCGATTTTTCTGGATTTTTCTAAAACGTCAGTTTTTAGTTTTGGAATTCAAAATAAGTAATAAAGTAATTCTATAAAGTTCATTTAAAAATTGACCATAATTCCGTGAAAGCTAACTTCAAATAAAGATTACAAAATTTCAAATTTGTAAAAACATGCCTGTAAAAATGTGGTTAAATTTATTTACATAAATAATGAAACAGCTATCACGGGCCCTTTCTGCCCCCGCCCCCAACCCCCTTCTCTTATATATCTGTATAGGGATAAACAATGGGTTATGCAAATCCAAAGGCGTTTGAGTGAGAGTTAAATAAACTGTCGCTTAGTGTTTCATTTTTTTCTTTTTTGTTTTATCATAATTATTGGTTTTTTTTTTCTCGGTCTCCTGTATTTGCAACGGTAAAATCTACAGCAATGTCAAAACCGAAAAAGAAAATCATTGGAATATCTCCACAGCAAGGGTTGACTGGCATTTTATAATTAACTTTTAATTTCGTATGGCCTAAAGGACTACTTGCGATTTTCTTCCATGGGAAAAAAAAATACTGATTTCTTTCTTGTCTTTTTCACAGTTCAGTATGCTGTATACCTCCATCGTTACATAAAACAATGGCGCAAAAATCGCCAATGGTCTTTTTCTTGTTGTCTTGCTTTGATCCTGCCACTTACCGAACTGCAGAGCGAAATAAGCGGATTGACTGGAACGAACATCCTGAAGCAACAGCTGCAAACTGGTGGAATCGACATGCCGTCGGTGTCCAGCACTTTAAAGGACAGTGGACTGGTTACGTTTGAACTCAAGGAACAAGAAACTAAGCCAACTCCAAAAGCAAGGAAGCGTGGTAAAGTGGCTCGTAATCTCAGAGAGGAAAATGAGGATAACGCGATTGGTCAGGAGAGCTTGACCGTACGTGTTGATACTCGTAAGCGCAAACGGGTTACCTTTGACCTCAAAGACCAAGAAATTAGCCCAACTCCAAGAGCAAGGAAGCGTGATAGAGTGGCTGAAAATCCCAGGAAGAAAAATAAGGAAAACGTCATTGGTCAGGAGAGCTTGACTGTACGCGTTGATGTTCATGAGCCCAGACGGGTTACCTTTGATCTTGAAGAAATGGCAACCAACGCAACTCCAAAGGCAAGGAAGCGTGATAGAGTGGCTGAAAATCCCAGAAAGAAAGCGGACGAAAACGTGATTGGTCAGGGAAGCTTGACTGTACGTGTTGATGTTCATGAGCCAAGACGGGTTACCTTTGATCGCAAAGAACAAGCAGCTAACCCAACTTCAAATGCAGGGAAGCCCGATGAAGTGGTTGTTACTCTCAGCGAAGAAAGTGAAGAATACTTGACATGCCAGGAGAGCTTAACCGTTGATGTCTATGAGGGAGGACGGGTTACCCATAGCCTCACAGAACAAGAAGCTAACCCATCTCCAGAGGAAGGGCAGCCTGGCGCGGAGCCAAGGGATGTCGAGGACACTTGGCTGTAACTGGAAGAACGATGGCTTGGTCATATCTCAGTGGACAAACATGAATAAACTCATAAACTGGACTTCGATTTCTGCCTGATCGTAATTAAAACTAAATAACTGTATTCTTGTGTTTCTATTTTTTGCACCTACTACGGTACTTACAAGATAGGAATATAAAAACAGAAGCTTTAGAAGTAACGGCAATTAGTGTCGTAACTTTCAAGAAACTTGTATCATTAAGAATAAAGGAAATATACATTCAGGAGCAACTTGTAGACTGCTCAGTTTAATACCTCCGCCGTGGAACTTTATACAGGCATATTCAGCTTTTCGATAATTTGCTTTATTTGCTCATAATATCCATTCAAGTTTAAGTTTTGGTAGTGAAATATATTTAGCTCTAGAAAGATAGCGCGGTAACAGTTTGAGTCCGTTTTTCAATGAATATTTGCTTGCCGGCTATTCGCATTTAGCCTTTGTCTTTGCTTCGATACAATTTTTAATTTCCGCCGTAATTATTATCAATATTTAAATTTGTGTTTACTTGTCATAATTTTTAAACATTGCATTTTCAAAAGCCAACAGCAGCTTTATTTGGCAGTGTTTAATTACAAGATATTTCCTCTGTTATTACATTTTGCCAGTTTCTAATTAAGCCTGTGGATTATTTTGCTAATAAGTTTCATGACCGAAGTTCGTTCAGTTCAATAGGACTTTGTTTAACTACCTGTTATCTGCTAACTCGTCTTGCTGAAAGTTCGAACGCTTGGAGCTATGTATACTTTGGCTGTTTCGTCAAGTTTCAGTAATGAATGTTGGGTTAGTTGTTTTAAGCGAGAATTCGTTTTTTTTAATTTAGAGTAATTTAGTTCGAACTTTCCCGTCCAAGTAACGAGCACTTGTAACAATAAATTCTTGAGCTAAAACTAGCATTTTTTAAAGGTTGCACTATCTTCAAAGGACTTCGTATTCGTTGTAATTTTTTTTCTCGTCGTTATCTTAGTGCACTTGTTATATGTTTTGAACAATAGACGCTGGTAAAAGTCCTAAATAAGCGATCGCGGTCGCAAAGCTTTTTCGATAACATTTTGATTAAATTGAAAGTACTATCTAGAGAAAATAAACACTGCTGTTGGAACCAAAGCTGAGTTGTTGTTGTTGCTGCTTGTCAAGTTCGTGGTTAGATCCCAGTACCCAAGAGTGTAACGGCTCTTCCTTGCAAGCTAGTGCACAGTTTGTATCTTATTTTCCCCGCAGAGATGTCGTAGTTGTCTCGTTCTTGAAGCATTCAGAGTTCGCCGGTTCCAGTTCGTTTTCAAAGGAAAAAAAATCCGGTTGCAATATCCTCCTATGTTAAATACCACTCACTGCATATAAACAGTGATTTTGCAGCTCCTTGGCAGAGGCACAGTTTGCACCCAATGCTAGTTCATTGTCGTATGTATCACCGCTAAATGTAATAACAACGCTAAATGTAATACCAACCGCAAATGTAATAAAAATTAACTCTAAATGTAATACTTACCGCCAATGTAATAAAAATCAACCCTAAATGTAATAACTTACCCCACCGTAAATGTAATAAAATTTAACGCTAAATGTAATAAGCTGATCAACCGTAAATGTAATACAAGTTAACCTTTAATGTAATAACACGTTACTAAGGGTGGCAAAGGTGTAAGTGGCATCAATATTTTCAGTGATATGATATCACTTCAATAGATTATCACATTACCCAATCACGGTTAATCACCTTTACTAACTAAACCGTTAGGCAGATTACCCCCGGGGGTTACTCCCATACAATACCTATACGGGTATGAATACGTTTTTCTAATATGTTTATTTAATTTACAAATAAGTTGTGATTATATATGAATGAGTATCGTTGCTATTAAAGTTGTCATTATATCAACTGTGCCATCAGTATATTTTTATCTGTTTTATCATACTACCGTCTCATCAAAATCTTTTCAACACAACCAGAAGGACTTCTAATAATAGCCCACTTTCAAAAAAAACTGTAAACCTGGAGTGAGTATTGGTGAAGGATCAATTATGGGATCGTTTGGCGGCGCTCGCACATTTGTTTTCCATCTCGTGCTCCTCCAAACGATCACACAACTGAACGTACGCCTTCTCTCGCCCAGGCTTCCACTATTTTCGAAAGTGGGCTATGTAATTGCGCGATCCGCTGCAAAGAATTTCGGAAATGATGTTTGCAAATGCTCGACCATCAGAAGGGCTATTTTCTTGAGAAATCTTCAGAAGTTACCAGTTAAGCTTTGACCGGAACTATGCAGAATCTTGGCAATGTTCACAAAAAATCACCGAGACTTCAAGTGATGCCCGGTAACCGTAAGGAAACTTTTAACACTATGTTATTACATTTGAGGTTAACTTGTATAACATTTACGGTTGGTCAGCTTATTACATTTAGCGTTAAATTGTATTACATTTACGGTGGGGTAGGTTATTGCATTTAGGGTTGATTTTTATTACATTTGTGGTTAGTATTACATTTAGAGTTAATTTTTATTACATTTACGGTTGGTATTACGTTTAGCGTTGTTATTACATTTAGCGGTGATACAGTCGTAAGCGATTGAGTGGCTTCAGGTGTCGATGTGTTTGTCAGTTGGTCGCAATGTGACGACATACTTAAGGACCGTAACAGAAAAGTGTTTACCCTGCCAAAAGGTGGTTCAGTTTCTTTCTATCTATCAAAATAACTTTTCCTAATTAACTTATATTACATGAACAGAGCCTTATTTCAGACTTTTTAGACGTTAATTTTATTATAAACTTTGATTTCTTCTTATCAGTATTATACATTTATTATATGGCCGTGTCTCAAAAGGACTGGGAGCTACTAAATTCACGAATTTGATTGGCTGAAATCGATATTGACCGCGGTCTAGACGTTCCCATCTAGACCGACATCTACAGACCGGTTACATTTTGCAGTGCAAAAGCTGCAAACTAAAATACAAAAATATTGACTATTTTATTTTTTTAAATGGAAGTGCCGAAAAGCCTGATGACAATAAACAAAGGTAAAAAATCAAGCAAACTTTGGCAGATTTTAGTTCAGCTCGTCGCCTTTCGCAAGCAAAATACCAGTCAAATTAAACGAATTACGTTTTTCTTATTAACCGAACTTAGTCGGTCTGATCTGTATGGGAGAATCTTGACCTCAGTCGTTTGTACAGACTTCACTGTGTTCCAGGTCTGTATTCTCGACCTTGGTCGAGATTCTCCTATACAGACCTTCTGCTTGGTTAATAAATGAAGAGCTAAATTTTAACTAAAGAAAAATAGCTACAAATTTTACGCACCCCATGAGTCGAACGCGGGGCGTCGTAAGCGGAGGTGAGCTCACCAACCAGTAGTAGGGGGCATTACCCTAGGGCGCACTTCATATTCAAGATGTCGGCCTTGTCGCCCTGAGACGAATTCAAGATGGCGGCTTTGTCACCCTAAGATGAATTGAATAGTCAAGATGGTGGCTTAGTCGCGTCATAGTCAAGATGGAAGAGGGCGGACGCATGTTAGGATGGGGGAAAGGAAAACAAAACGTAACGTCATAAAGTGACATAGGGATGTGTAAGGAGATGGATTAAAAAACAAGCCGGAAAAGAACAGGCAAACCAGGTTTGGTTTAAAATCATGTAATGCGACAGGCTTGTTGCGCCATAAGACAGAACCGCTTGGATTTGGTTACAGAATAAGTTTTGTATGTAGAGCAATAATAGATCTACAATAATGTTATATTTATCTGTGCCTCCTGTTTAGTCTACATGGTTGTATGCTCTTAATTTTATACAATGTTACCCCAGACAAAATCAGTCTTTTCTGCACACCGTTTATTGTAACTCAATTAATTGATGTCATTGCAAGGGTCATTCCGAAAGTTTCTTCAGGTGTCGTTGATATCTTTGATGCCGTGGCTTGAGCCGCTCAACTCAGCGTGAGCTCATAAGTTGGTAGCACGCCCGGACGGGGGTACTCCCAGAAAATTTGGGTAGGGGTGTGCGCCCATATGAGCAAAATCTGCGATTTTCACTACCCTATTTAGGACCCGGCCAAAAACTCGATACCCTATTAATGACCTTTGCAGCTGGCACAGTTGCCCTAAACATAAGTTATGAAGGGCTTTTGTTGACGGTCTTATTCATAATGATAAAAATGTAGCTTCTTCTAAGAAACATACCCAATTCAAGACTAGAGTGCTAAAACCATACCAGTAGTATGGGTGCACTCTATACTACTCATACCCTATTTAAGACCAAAACGGCCAAAATCGATACATTATTTATGACCAAAGCGGCTGAAAAACAAATACCTTTTGGGGCCGCACATACCTATATAGCCCATGTAAGGGAGTACCCCTCTAAGGGAGAACGGTTGCGATAAATCTAACGAGTTATGTACCTACAGAAACAAACAATATCAACGGTGCTTTATTTATTTGCTTTATTTTACTGTCAACCACAACACATTTGGTAGCAATGCTTCACACTTAAAAAAAATCCCGCTGTCTAATAAGCTCGCTGTTACATGCTAAATATCAGTGATTTAGCTTTCTTTTTTACCATTTTGCCTTAGAGTGTCCTCTTTTGTCGTCCGTCTCCTCGTTTGAGAATTCTTCTAGCCTGTTCCAAGCTCTCGTTAGCTGGGAACGAGCGAAAAAAGGAGGGTGAGCGAGCGAAAAAATGAGGGAGGACTAATAGTGCTTGGGCAGAATGAGAAAAAAAAGGAAATTCTACTCGTCACGCTATCAGATCGCGTGACGAATTAACCTCGGAATTTAATGGACTGGGCACAAGTTTGCATCTATACTCGTCATTTGAAACTATACCTGGGAAAGTATGAAGTTTTACGTTTATTCCCAGGGTCCTCCGGACTTCTTCACCATGGTTTCTAAATGACACAGAAATAAAAAAGGAACGTTGAAGATGATACTTGAGAAATGTAAGCCTGCCTTTAACGCGAAATACGCTCCTTTTGCCGAACTGTCCTTCGACAACTTTACTCTTGGACAAGCGAAAAAACACATTGTACCTTGACAACATATTGAACAAAACATCATTTCGGTCGTAAAAGATTGCATTGATGTTTTCGTAGAGTGATTGTAGTCAGAATGTACACTTAAGGGCAAACACTGGAAAACGTCTATATACTGAAAAATCAGAAGCGTTGATTTCCATAATCTGATTCAGTTCACATTCTTTCCTATACCTCACTTATAGTTTAGTCACAGTTACAAAAGAGGACACTGTTGGCTTCTGTAGAGCATCACTCTCATTAAAGCAAGTATTTTTTTTTTTTTTATCGAAAGGGACTAGCCTCAGAATTGTTCTTGACCTCTGCTTGGTGAAAACTAGTCTGAGTGCGGCACCGGTTCGTGACAACTGAGCATGTTCGGTGTTCGTGTTCTGTAATAGTTTGACATCCCGTCTGTGTTCACTGTTTACTGTGCGGGAATTTCAAACATTTCATTCATTGGCACGTTTTATCGAAAACTATCGACAATGAGCAAAAACTGCAGTTCGAAAATCGCGATTAGGTGAAAAGAAAAAGGAAGGCAAGGAAAAAGATTAATTTAAAATAGTCAAATCAGAATTGATCTTAGAGGCTTATTGTCTCATATCTAAATAGGCGTGGGAACTTCACTCGGGCGTAAACATTACAATGTAAATGACAAACAGTATTTTTAGTAAACGCGATACGAAGCTAAGTTAAGAACATCGATTATAGACATTGAGAACATTTATCGTGTTCATGCAAGTGGCACTAAAAATTGCTGTACTGAGTGATTTTATAAAAGGCCATGAAAAGACCGGGGATTTGTTGAGTTATTTGCGGTCAGAACGTGGTAAATGAAAAACGTTGTTTGATTTCCGTTAACACAGTTTGTTTGTGGTATCTATGCAGAGAGAGTTTCAAAAGTCCAAACGCCCCTGAAAACTTCACAGCGATACAATGCGTTAGAGGTTCGTCCGCGCAATAAAGGGTATAATCTCTTTTGTCTTCATGACAGTAGCGTGCTCCTTCAGGAAGCTTTTCAAGTCCAGGGCAAACATAAATAAATCGGACGTGGCGTGAGAATCCTGATCAAATCACACGGCGGTAAAAGTTGGAACTGTCAATGAACTGCTGAAAAACAACATTAGTTATAGAAGGGAGACTTCTTGAAACTTAGTTGGTAAGTAGGCTAAGGACATTGTCGTTTATTGAAAGTTTGATCGTTATTACGTAGTCTGGATCAAACGTGAAGGAAAATTGCGAGTCACTTACCTTTATCTGTTTGTTAGCTTGCAGTAGCGCAAATGACAGATTTAACTTACAAATTAGCGTGGAAAAACATTTGCAAATAGTTAGGTAACAACTGCTAAGACGAAGTCTACCTTTGACGGCATCGGAGTATGCCTGTCACCTATGAATTATACATTTGACTAATATATACATGCTTTTTGTGTCATCTAAGAACATTAATACTCAAAAATTAATCAGCTTCGGTTAAGACGGGAAGTATACACACATTGTAAATACTGACCGTCATCGCGGAAAGCTTATCAAAGTTGCTAATGAAAACTCTTTTTCCTAACTAACCGACCTTAAGCTCACTAAGAGGACTAAGAGCGTTGATTTTTTTAGGACGTATTTGTGGTTTTTGTTCAGCTAAGTGTCTGTGTGTTTTTCATTGTGATGGGCACCTAATATAGATGTTACAGTTGGTGTGTAAATTGTGATTGCGGCATATACTGCATCTATTGCGGTCGAGAAATGTCCTATTGACTTTTAGTTGCCTGTATACGGCAATGTGTTTAAGCGTTTAAAAACAAACCCTGACGAAAGAAACATATTTTAGATTGAGTATTATTCTGATGTCGAGTATTTTATTGCTATGGCTACAAACGCATCTCAGCAGAATTATATGCCGGCATTTTCTTTAATAACCAGGGTTGTCCTTTTCTCGTTTCCAGAATTTTGGCAGACATTCAGTGTGCCGAAGATAGCAGTGTTAACTTTGTCAGTTTACGCCAAACTGCGACTTTTTTCACTGTCTGTGGCATTTAAAGACTGCTCCGTTTTGTTCAATGTAGTTTTTCGACATCAAACGTCGTAGATTGGTGAAAAATTGTAGACTACTGACTACGAGTAGTCCCTCTTTCGCTTAGTCCGTCGTGCGTGACGCGAAAGAAAATCGCGAGAAAAAAATGGCCGCGCGAGATCCTTGTGAACGTTTTTACTCAATGTCCTTCTATAATTAATTATTACGTGACTCAGGTCACGTAATCAGGTGATGATATGTTTGACGCAAGAGCTAAATTGGCGACTAAAAACTGGATTGCAACGAAGTCAGTTACGAATAGAAGTGGCCTGCTGAACTAAGTGGTAGCATGAATTGTCTTCAAGGTTATTATAAAGGAAAACTTTTCATTTTTAGAAAAGCTTAGAAGTGGGATCGACCAGAGCAATACTTTCAAGGTCTTTCTTGTTGACAAGTTTTGTACGTGCGCTCTGATTGGTCAATCGAATCTTCTATCATTGATCATGGTTTTTTTTTAATGCAATTGCAATGCTTATATGATCGAGGTTATTTGTTCGTAATAACAGCCTTAAGGTGGCTGGTACCAGTTTTCTCGCGCGGGGAGTAGATCACCATCGTACGTCACGCGTGAGTAACACGCACCATAGAGGCGCGAGATTTAAAACCCGAAAGACCAAACAAATATGGCGGCGCGCGGCTTTTTTCGCGCAAGGTCACTTTTGTAGTGTTGGAGACGAAATTTGCATATAAAGGAGGCTTTACCTGCTAGAACAACTTTAGTCAATTCTGTGTATTGGGTTATTCCAGAAAAAATGCACACACCCCCGACGGATGGCAAACTGGAAATTTTCGTGGGAGGGAGGGTTGATGGCTCGGGAAATCCGGGCGGGAAGGGGGGATCTGAACCTAAAAATTCTTCCTCGGGGGTCACTTTTAACTTTAACCTCGATCGATACATTTTAACCACTTAAAAAAAGAACTTTGCAATGGGAAATCTTGTAGTCTTTCAGTTTATAGTGTTCTCACAAAATTTGCAATATTCGCCGAGCTTTTAAAATTATAATAAACAGGGATCTTTTGGATGAAATGTTACGTCTTTTCTATTGCCTGTTGTTTCCAGTTAGGGCCTTTAAAAAAAGAAGTGAAAATCCAGGCGGGAGGGGGGGGGGGGGTCCTTGAGCTTGGAAATCCGGGCGGTAGAGAGGCTCTAGCGGTCCGGGAAATCCAGTCAGAGGGGTGGGGGGGGGGGGGGGGAGTCAAAAATGCTTGCCATCCGTTGGGGTGTGTGTATTTTTTCTGGAATAACCCATTTAAGAAAAATTGCTTTTGGTATTCAATTTTTCCCAAATTTCAAAGCCAACTCGATCGATCATGACAGCCACCGGGAGCGTATAAAGGACTCACAAAACATAGCAAATCTACCCAGAATTTGTGTAAAAGTCCTACAGAGTAAGCCCAGGAAGTTGTCTAACTACAACTGTAAATGATGTTTTGGCAGCAATCAAAACAAAACGCCTGTTCGGACCCTCCTCGCCCGCGCGGGCACACGAAGCAGTCAGCGGTAGTCAAAGCAGCTCATGAGCAACTGCTCCTCTTATAAAGTCTGGATTTTTGAATGCGTGTCTACGCGCGTGGGAATAACGGAACTAGCGAAGGCTTTTACACAAAAACAAGCCCGGTGACCCCTTCTTTTTATTGTTTTAATATAATATTATTATTGAGAGGAAACGTCAGAAAAAAAAATAAAAAAATTCTACGGAAGGAAATTTGCACTTTGTGCAAATTGTCGTTTTTCCAAGTTTACAAGAAATCGGCTCCGTAGAATTATTTTAAAATTGTTGTGCATTTTCATTTTCAGCTGCCAAAAGCTATTGATTAAAAAAAAAAAAACGAGGTAACCGGGTTAATTTTTTAGTTATTAGTGACATAAGCGGAAAAATAAGGTCTGGAAAATCAATTTGGAATGTTGCCATAGTAACTGCTGACGACAAAATAACCGCTGTTTTAGGTCAAGTATAAATTATATAATCCAAACCTACAAAAATATTACAGTGGCCCTGGTCTGCCTTTTTGTTCTATTCTTACAAAGTTATGAGCCGTCGAGAACCTGAAAACTGGTACGAGCCACCTTAAACTTTGACAATGCAACGTGTTTTATCACGTTGTTGAATAAGCTTCGAAAATACCGAGTTAAGTTGTAACTTTGTTTAGTCACTCCGATGTCGTATCTTGACTATTTTTATACTCATCTATCTCAGTTTATCTCCACAGGTAGCTAATTGATCTTGAAGTCAAGTCATGTACTTCAGTGGAACCTCGATTTAACGAAGTCGCTGGGGACCGGCCAAATTTGTTCGTTAAATCGAGGGTTCGTTATATCGAAAACCTCGATATAACGAATTTGAGGGGAAACCATCAAAATGTTCGTTATATCGAGGTCATAGTTAATGATTGATTTGTAACACAGGTGACTTCTGTCACGCAATTCAAAGCAATTTTCGTCATCCAGAAGTGCCGCGTTTTGAGATGCCATTTATTAAGCATGGTGGCTTTCAGTATCAATTATTTTCACTTTTGAGCAGACGCACAGCTTCTGTTCACAAAAAACGACACTTTCAGAGTAGCGATTTAAAAATGTTGCAACGTAGAGGTTATACAGAAAATTGTCTATGTAAACAAGGAAACGGGCTTTAGTGTTGTTATATTGCACTACCCAACATTTCCGGATTTCAAAGAAGATAGAGCAGAAGTTAATTGATGTCGAAATACTATAGTGCTAATGTCTATGACATATAATAAGCCGTTGACTGAAAGACTGCTGTCTCTTTACCATAAGGATTACACGGATTTGTTGACTGTTGATCTGTTCAACGTTTATCTTCTGTCGCGTGTTGACATTGTAATTCGTTATATCGAGGTAGATTTTACGTTTGGGCTTCCGGATTATGTTCGTTATATCGAAGAATTCGTTATATCGAGGTTCGTTATATCGAGGTTCTATTCCATACATTTTACTGTAACTTTGGCCGGGACGTAGAATATCGTTCGTTATATCGAGGACTTCGTTAAATAGAGGTTCGTTAAATCGAGGTTCCACTGTTCTCGTTTTCCTAATTACTTACTGGCAACAGTCATGGAGATCGTTGAAATAAAAAAACAAAAAAACAAAAAAACAAAAAAAAAATTGCATGATCGCTTAGATCACAGAGATCTTATTTTAATCTGACCGGCCGAAGGACTATCTCTTCTGAGCATCGAATAAGGAGGAGAAATAAATAGATAAATAAATGAATAAATAAATGAATAAACAATCAATAAATAAGCAAAAGATAAAAAGGCAATAAATAAATAAGCATTAAATAATAAATCAATCAATCAATCAATAAATGAAGTTTACAAGGTTGCAAGAGAGAGCTGCAACACTAAATCAGAAAAAAATGTCAACACAATAAAAATACGATAAACAAATACGTGTATGCGGAAAAGTGTCTCTATAATGAGAGGCTTCCTCTCTCCTTTGCAGACTGTAAGTCGGTTGTTGTGATTGGCTATTATGTGATCTAATTTAATCAAGATATAATGTAATGATATGATGGTGAAAAGAGAATAAAGAAGAAATTGCCGAGTCGCAAGCGCTACAACTGATCCATAAGAAATTCAGTGATCGACACATTGAACTGTTTTTTTTTTTGCTGTCAGATTTGTAAGGATGTATCATGACGTCTCTGCCAACTCCAGTGGGAGACTCCACAAGAAATAGACTTGCCAACAGAATCACGGACTGAATGGCAGACAAAAAAACGTCAGCCGCCGTCAAACAAAAACTAAACAAACACGTTTCACGTGAGTGCCAAACATTGCTATCATGTTCAAAGTAGATCTCTGATACCGCTGCACGACATTTTGCGTCAGCACAATTTCGCGTCTTTTAGCTGTTTCTTTCTTTCTTTCTTTCTTTCTTTGTTTTTTTTCGCTGTATAGATTTATCAATGACACCAAGAAACTTGGCTCGACAAATTTCAGCTGTCATTTCTATTTATCACCGTCATCATGATCACGTCACAGACACTTTTTTTTTCACTGAATCCACAAACTGCCGTTTAACATTTATAATTATTATTACAACATTATCATCCATTACCCGATTACCGTTTTCTATTAGTTTTTCCTTTCTTTAGGGGTTTAATTCATAATTTCCGACGAGCATCCCCGACTTTTTCATTTTGAACGCCCCACTCCCCTCACGGGACTTTTTCCTGTTTTCTTTGAAGATGTACTTCACTTAGCACCATTATATTTAGCATAGCCTGCGAACAGCCTCCCGGCGAGCCCGAACGAAGCGACCCGATCGCTTCGCTGTCCGAATTCTTCAGTTCCGCGCTCTTCCACTCCGGCTTTCCTCACCGAATTTCTTTTCCGTCCTCGCCGGGAGCCTTTTTGCAGGCTACATCTAGCATGAACGACGAAGTACTGTTGTTTTATTTCCTTTTAAAAGTGTTGGTTATCTTCAAATCACAGGATATTCGTCATCATGTCACGGAGTCCTCTTAAAGTCTGGTTTTACTAACATGTTTAACGATCAGGATTTTATCGCAAAACAGCTCCGGGTTGTGTATTATTACGATAGAAATGAAATTTGTAATCTAGTAGGTTATATAGTGGTTTAATTAATACCACCATAACCATCAGGACGCTGTGTTTAATTTAGGGCCTGTTTACAAGGAGAGAAGGTTGCCCTAGCAAGCGGGTTACCTTAGCACTCACCATTTCCTCTTTGTTTTCTTCGTCGTGTTTACAAGGCAGCTAGGGTTACCCGGGTAGGCGGGTTACCCTATCTGCGTGCTACGGTTACCCCGGCAGGCTAATAAACTTTTTCTCTTGTAAACGCTCCAGGTAGGATTAACCCGCCTACCCGGGTTAACTTTCTAATTGTTTCCAGTCCCTTTGAGTGTAACCGCGCATTAAGTTGTCCTGTGAAATTTCGCTTGTAAACCCGGGCAATCTTTTGCCCTCCAGCTAGGGTTAACCAGCTTACCAGGGCCGGGTAATCCTCCATCCTTGTAAACAGGCCTTTGATTGTGAAGAAATATAGAATTTATTGCGCGGTGATTGAATTAAAATGATTGCTGTATCGACGCCATAATTGTTTTTGCAATACTTGCGCGCGCGAAAATTGTGTTCGGCCACCTTAAACCGAAAACCGAGTCTGGACAGGGGCTAAGATTCAATTCATATCTCAGTCCTTAGTGACCCGTCAGTGATGTTATGCTATAACATCCCTAAACTATATCCATTCAGAGTGGTGACCAGACTTGGTAAAACACAGTTGAGCTCGATGCAACACAAGTCTTCTGTAAACAATAGTACAGCGTTCGTCCGGTGTTCCGGGGGGGGGGGGATAGGGTGCTTCCTATAAAAGCCATTACGGGGAGGCGCCGCCCGAAAGAGGTACCTTTTTCAGACTTAAGGTACATAAAGAATAAAGATTTCACAAGTTGAGGCGAATGAAAGGGTAAGGAAATCTGTCATTTAGGTATAACATGGACAGCAACTGAATAAATGATACTCGTTCTTTGGTTAACATCTCTTCTGGTAATGCTTATGTTCTCGATCAGTAATACTGTTTATTCAATTCATTCCAAGGGTGTAGAGAGGGATGCAGCGTTTTTAAGTCGGTATGATCGAAGTAGTTCTTGTCTATTTCATCGAAACACTCCATTTCCAACCCCTTTGTTTGCTCATCTCTCTCGTCAAAGGAGAGTCAAAAGGCTGCATGAAACAACCGTAACTGCCAAAATCATCTGCGATGGAGTGCTCCACCTCCTCATTCTCTCCCTCCTCTTCGTGGCGAAATGAACGTTCAGCAGCACCCTTAAAAGGCGACACGTCATCCATCGCCACAGTCCAACTAAAACAAGAAGGGTACAGTGGAACCTCGATTTAACAAAGGGCCAAGGGTCTGGCAAAATATGTACGATACAACGAGGTGTGGTTGTATCGAGCTTCTTTTCCGTATATTTCACTAATACTGGGGCGAAGAATATCGTTCGTTATATCGAAGGCTTTGTTATATAGTGTTTCGTTAAATCGAGGTTCCACTGTATTGCATTTCTGATCTAAATTAGTCGATTAAACATCAGGATAAGTTTCTGTCCTCAACAGAAGCCTCTCCCGTACTGCCTCGATCCTATAGGCTAGAAGTTTGAAGTCTGGAGAGAAAGGAAGAAAACACGAAGACAAACAATAGACTGCAAGGCTGATACTACGTGAAGAAAAAAAACAAACAAACAAACAAAAACGCCCTTCTTTTCTTTCTACCCTCCTCTCATTTCCCTAGGAATCCTCTGGGAACAAAGAGAGAATTAGTAGACAATTGGTTAAACGCGCAATCATTATTACTCATGCTTCAGTTAGATGTCTGTCGCACTATTGGTGTTATAACACCTTGTTGTGATGATGACGATGATGACGATGATGATGATGATGATGTTAGATGTCTATTTTTCTGCATGTATTTACATAGCTATTCATCCTTTTAATTAGCACACGGTAGCTCTCAAAGCGACAACACGTCGTGTGCTTTAACCTAAAACAAACGAGGTTTTAAAAATGCAGGTTTAATTTCTTGTCTGCAGTAAATGTTTCTTTAGTCTTATTTGGCGGTGTAAACAATGGTCAGCTTGTAGCAAATAAATACGCAACGCAATCAAAATATATCAATAAAACAACAACAACAAACAGCAACAGAGACCAGAGACGCGCGGAACGTATCGAGTGTCGTGACCTTCCACAATGAAAAGTAGGTGTTTGAATTCAACGTTGATCAGTCATTGATAAACTAGCCGTTGTCGAGAGATTCTGAAAGTTGTGTAGGTTGTGGCAGTTGGAAAGCGCTTAAGTGGCCATTGCTGTTGTGTAGAGACGTTAAAACTAGAGGAAAGAAAAAGTGGCCTTCTCCTAAAGGAGGTTCGACTCTAGCTTCCAAAGCGCGAGAAACGATGGCCAATGGTCGTAGTCTACTATGACCCCGTGTTAAAAATTAAAAAAAAGAAATCATGGTGTGCATTATCTATGCTTACCTGGAGTTGTATTTTAGTCAAAATTGCGTCAAGCAAGCTTCATTGTTACGCCATAAAAGCTTTCATGACGTCATTTTCCAGCGCTCGAGACAACTAAATCCCAGTCTTCCCAGGAATTTTTAAGACCGAGAGTAATACCAGTTCCCCGCCGCGTAAGATTCAAAATGGCGGCCCGAGTAAACATTTTCTCCACGTGGAATATTTGCATAAAGTAATGTAAACAATTCTAGAAACTGAAAGTTTCGATGGTGGAAATCGACATTTTTGTGCGTTGAAATAGAACGAAAGCGGTGGTGTGCTGAGGACGCTCAAGATGGGCTATTTTGGAGCAAAATGTCAAGTTTATGTAAACTTTGGACGGTGATTTATCAATCTGTGGAACGAATGAACCATTGCGTGTTCACGAGATCAGATGCAAATTGCTCAGTCAACTATAGCAACTGCCTGTTCCAGGAAATATTGCAGCTGTGCAAAGATATTATTTGCTGTTTGAACATGGAATATGGCTCGTAAACGGCTGCAATCTTGGATTGTTCTCCGAGTTGTGCATCTGTTTTCGTCGTGCATTTTCTTCCATTGTTTCATAATTTGCAAGACTCAACATGTTCCTGGCTTTGAGGAAGTGGGCATTAGAAAACACGAAAACAACTTCTCGTCAGGTGTGGCTTAATTATGAATGAAATGGCTTGGTGATATCTGACTTGTTAGTTCTTTACGATTTTTCTCGATCAATTCCATGTGTATTTTAATTTCACTCGAGGCTAATTTATTAATAATTGTAATATGTATATATTAAGCGATGTTGCTTTGACTAGTGGTACAGTCTTTTAAGCTTAAGCTCGATATCAATCATATTCCGAGGTCGTTTTCGTTACACAATGTATTTCAGTGTGGTAATTAATTATCGCAATTGTTATTTCTGAATTCACATGTCTTAGTGTTTAATTTCCGTTGAACCTGTGTTTTTGGGTGAATTATTATTATTAATATAAGATTATTACTTCGATTCAAAGCTTTTAAATGAACATGTAGAGTGAAGTACAAACTGCATGTAGAATGCTATATACCTCTAATATCAATGGAATGATGTACATTTGAACGGGCCCCTAGAATGCGGTCACCCCAAAATCAGACCATGCAGACTGCAGACCGTGCAGACCGTGCAGACTGTGCAGACTGAGTACTTTTTTTCTAACACTTGGCTCACTTTTTTCGCTTCTAGTGAAAAAATAGTGTTCAATATGTCCTAATGTTTGTTATTTACCCACAAGCGGCACAAACTCAACATCTGATTGTTGATTCACGCATTTAATAGACCTTCTATGGGAAATTCCCTTTACTGGTCCTAAATATACTAAAATCATGGCAACCATACTGCACTGAGAATTTCAAATGCTATTCGGTTTTCTGTGATCTTTCCATGCGCTAGTCTTTTTTGGCATGATCGCAGTCACACTCCAACAGCCATTTGGAATTATATTTTGCACACCAAGAGTAGAAAATGCACATGTTACGTGTGACATTATAATATAAGTGAAGTTTATTTCTACATTTTACAGTGTAATATAGCTTATTTAGAACTAAAGCGAGTTTCCCTTGCAAAGTCTATAACGCATCAACAGTCACATACCACCAAGTTTGCGTGGTGTGCGGATAACAAACACTCCGGTACATAATTGAACAGAACCAGAAAATATGCGAGTCAAAAGTAAATGCAAAAACAAGAATATGCAGAAAAAAAAAAGTACGCAGTCTGCACAGTCTGCATGGTCTGTACGGTCTGCACAGTCTGCACAGTCTGTGGTCTGCAGTCTGCAGTCTGCATGGTGTGCATTTTGGGGTGACCGCATAGAATGTTTCAGTGACAACAGAGAAGGTCAAGAGCACAGTATTTGGGATTTTCATGATAAGCAGCCAACATTACTTTAGGTAATCCTATGGTTTTGAGTTCAATTTGGAATTCATTTGAACGAGTGAGTTTTTCAAAAAGCTGAAATTGCACGAGCCGCTTTGGCGAGTGCAATTTCAGCTTTTTGAAAAACTCACAAGCTCAAATTAATTCCAAATTGAACAAGAAAAACCGCATGATTACTTATTAATAATATAAACACGATAAAATTTGCGTGGAGGAAGTGCCAGAAGATCTTTCTTGAAGCCACTTTTTCTCATTTGAGAAAACTTTTTTCAAAGTTTCTGCACACAATTTTCATCATCTTATGTGATATCATTGGCTTAGAAAATTTCCTTTTGTCTTTCAGCCAATCTAACTCAGAATTATGCTGTGTAATTTGCACTTCTAGTGTTACAGTTTTTGCACCAGTGTTACACTTTTTGCACTGGTGTTACACTTGAAATGCACTGCTCTCAGCCAATCAGAATCGAGTAATTTTTTCATGTATATTATTATCTATAGAATAAATATTTACTTAACAACTCATAAGTGACCAAAAATAAAATTTGAATGGACGACTACAAAACACTTATATTGCATGACCATTTCGGTTTTGGTGTCTTGTGCGGTTTGCAGGTTTTCTCCAATTTAGTCTTTGGTTTTCAATTCAGTGTCAACAATGATGGCGGATTTTCGGATTTTTCTGCCCAATGCATTTTACAGTTTTTCTGGTTTTGCCAAGGACGTTACACCTCGCAGTCACGCTAAAACTGTAATTCCAAGGGACTACTTACAGTTAGAGGAATGCATGGCTCGCCTAGTCTCTTTAACAGCGTTTTTTTGGGTTGTAAACGGCTGCCAAGCAAACTATGAAAAACTAAAGATAACATCAAAGCAAAAGACTATTTCTCAAATATCATGCGACTGGGATAATTTTTTGTAGACTTTGACCTTAGACTTTAAACCATCGTGTTTCTATACCTAAATTGCGAGTTTCTCCCTGTTTTGTCGCAGCAATAAAATTATGCTCACTTGCCCTGTTCACCTGGAATAAAGGCAAAGGAGAGACTATTTGGTTGTTAAATAAAGTAGTTTGGTTGTAAAATGGGGCTGCCATTCTGCCCACACAAATGAAAATTCTGACAATGGCAATCAAAAAGTGACTTTAGAATTGCGGTGTTTCTTTTAAACAAAAATCACCTAAAATCATTTTATCGTGCAATTTGCTTCTACTGTAGTTTTACATTACTATAGGTCTGTGGGGCCAATTTACACAAAAAAACGAGCTTTTTATACTGTGATATGTTCTGCACTAATGAGGGAATACGAAAGTAAACCAAGTTTAGACGTATAAAAATTAAATAACAGAAAGAGAAATTTTGAAACCTGCCAAAGCATTGTTAGGGAGGGCTTTTATTTTGGTTTTGGACGAAATTTCTTGCGGTTTTGCAGTTTTTGGCGATTTTTTGCACAGTTTTTCGGTTTCTAGTAGGCCCCTAATCTAATTGTTTTAGTATAATCTACTAGCTGTTCAAAACTTTATCTAATTTCTCTTCATAGACACGCCAAGAAATGGCTGTCATTTTGTTAACAAGGGCACACTGTTAGGCTACTACAAATTTGACCGATCATACATATATATAGTACTCATCAGTTATTTCCTTCAATTAACATTTAGGAATGTATTTTTACACGCCAAATGATGTGACAATCAGAGTTGGTGAGAAACTTCGACTAAACTGTATTGTTGTCAGAGTTGTGAATTCATCTAAAGTTGAGTTTTCGTGGTATCATGGCACCCAAAGGTTGACTAAACTCTCCAGGTTCCTGGACAATAAAACAATCCAGCTACTGATCAATAATGTCAGTTGGAGTGACAATGGAACTTATGTGTGTAGAGAAAATACCAGCTACAGAGTTCAACTGGCGTCTGTCACCGTGAGAGTAGGCGGTAAGTTCAGATCAGTGCAGTGTTTGCTGTCATTTATTATACATGTTGCTAGCAGCAGTCTGTACTTTGAATAGTTGAGTAGGGTGTTTGCCTTTGTTTCATAACTTGGATGATACTGCACGTGTACATTTGAGTATACATGTATATTCCTACATATGTTCACTTTAGTTTATGTTTGTGGCCTTAATAGACTCATGAGAGAATGGAGAAGTGGTGTCATTGTTAGTTAAGTGTGGATAAATTGCAGTGGCAATTTTACTCTTTTTTCTTAATAAATGTTTTTTATATAATACAATTTTTATTATTTTTGAAATGAACACTCAAGCCAGACTTTTAATATAAGTAAGACTTGAAAAGCGATAGTATACTTAGAGACGCGAAAAAGAGAGGGAAAAAAGCATTTATATATGAACAAAAGAAGGCTTATTTTAATTTTTTTTAAACAAATTGGGGTTGAACTGCAATTTTTTTGAGCTCTGCACCTTCAAAATTACCCAAGTCAGTGTTAAAGTGCCTATGAAGTAAAAAATAATTGCTGCTTTTTTGAAAGGCTTTTCAAAGTAAAGAAGTAAGGCATTTCCCTTTTTGGAATATCTTTTTTCGTTCTAGAGATATTTACATTTTTGTATTATGCAAATGAAGAAAGTGATGACGTCATAGGTGGTTCCACTTGAACAGTAAAACACAGAATCAAGAATGTCTCTAGAAATATTGGAGCAGTGTTCTTCAAACTTGGCACCACAAATGTGCATCACAAAAGAGACAGAATGACACCTTCTGTGTTGTTGCCATGGCAACACTTTTGGCTCCAGTCTCTTTCTCTGAAAAACCAAATATGCCAATTTGCAACCCTTTGAAAAGGGACAGAGGGTCTTGCTCAGAACACACATGATTCCCATATTGTCTTAACTCTCCCCGTTCGATTGTTGGGAGTGGATGATCCTTGTTTAAGATAAAATCTGGTAATGTTAGTTTTAATTAAAACAGGACCAGCGGCATACCTGTTGTCATTACGACAGCACGACGGGTGTCATTTTGTTTCTTTCATGATGTACATTTCTGGTGCCAAGTTTAAAGAACACTGCTGTAATATTTATAGAGATATTCTTGATTGAGTGTTGAACTGTTTTAGTGGAACCACCTATGACATCATCACTTATAATACAAAAACGTGAATATCTCTAAAACGAAAAAAGATATTCCAAAAGCCTTTCAAATCAGCAGCAACTATTTTTTACTTCATAGGCACTTTAACTATTAAATGTTTCTTGTAAAATCTCAGCTGGCAATAAGTTAAATTCTTTCACCTGGTGTCATTAACTCACCAGTGGCTCTGCTGGCTGGTAGCTTTAACTCTGTGCACTGATACATGTATTAACTAATGTTTAAATATCTCGACCAATTTGTAAAGTGAATGAAATATTGAAATAATATATTTGGTGTTGTCTTACATGTAGATCTTCCTGGTCCACCCCAAGATGTATGGATCAACAATGTTGAGGTGAAAACTTACGTTCACTGGAAAGCTCCCTGGTACCAGGGTGGATTACAGCTTAGTTATGCTGTCAAAGCAAGATGCAAGAATGCATCCACTCCACTTCGTAACTGTACCTTGAAGGATTCTGTAGCGCTCTGTGAAGGCATACATCCCCAACAGGGATCAGAGTCAGGTCGATTCGTGTGTAAAATCCGGCCGGTTCTTTATCAATTTTATCCACACACCTTTATTCCAGTACCCTATATTGCCTTTGTTGAAGCCAGCAATGTTCTTGGGTCAAGAATGAGTAGTCCAGTTGAATTCACCTACAATGTCCTGAACAGCATAGTTTATAGTAAGTGTCTATCAGTGACAGGCTATTAAATGAGGCTCAATTTAGACTAGGTTAAACTCAAGACAATGCTGGCCAGCTGTCTCCTTCACTAATGTGGGGTGAACTCAGGACTTTTACAGGGCTCAGTTTACAGCTCTCCCTATGAGGTCATTTTGCTTGTGCTGGTCGCTCTTTGCTTACGGTCTTGGTAAAGTATTTTGCTCCACCCATCCCTGCTTTCCCTCTAGGTAAGCATAAATTAGGCACAGTGGGACTGTGCTAGGTAATATTGTAAGTTGCTCACAATATTGTCATGGCTACCTCGCACAGTTAACCTGGCTCCCACTGAACTTTCAGGCACGTTCCAACACTCAGCTATTAGAGATGTGTTACTTAAAACCAGTTTAATATGTAAGTCAGTCTCTGACTTACCTGTTGGGCAGGTAACTTTTTATTTGCCCAGGTAAGTCAGCTGCCAACTACAGGTGTAAGTAAAAAAAAGTAAATTAAGACTTATGCAGGGCTGCTTGTCCGAAGGTGAGCTGGAGTTCTCGGGACTTTCATTCCTAGCCCTGTCATGTGAGTTTCCAAATGGTGGGGGAGATTATCTTGGCTTTCCTGTGAACTTATGAACTCACAAAAAACAATTTGTATATTGTGATTTCATAAGATCACATTTACTGACCTTGCTCCCAGTGAACATATATACAGAGTGTCAGAATGGAAAAATACTTGATGGATCTCATTCATAGTATACCATGATCTCGAGGCAAACGTTTTTGCCTCTGATTAATCCAAGCATGCAATCACCATGTGATAAGAATGAGTTTTACAATCGTAGGTCAATGCATGTAGAGGGTGCAGTGCTTGTCAAGGGTGATTGAGGTGATTCCTTAGTATTGTATTGCGCATCCGTACTGCACATGATTTTCGCGTCAGCGCTCGCACATAGCTCAACAGCGCATGCCCAAATTAGGTTTCGTTTAAAAGATAAAAAATTGCAGGGTATTTCTGGGACATAGATGAATAAACAATCAAAGAAAGTCAAACTCTGTGTGATATAACACGCTGCATTGAAAAACAATCAAGCTTATTTGTTGGGCACGGAAACTACCAAAAGTCACCTAAATAACCGTATTTGTGAGCATTGTGGCATGAAAACAAGCACGGTGACCCCCTCTTTTTACTACATTTTTAATATCTTTTTGTCCTGTAACAACAGCATACCAAGTTTCATCAGAAATCTATGGCGGGTTCTTTTACTAGGGAATCACCTTAAGTAACTTGTGTTTACAGGGGTGTCATTAAGGTTTTGAAGTGAACTTCTTTATAAGAAAACTTTCTTCTAGATGGTCAAACTAGGTGGGAAAAATCATCCTCACAGCCGGTCAATTTTCCTGGTGCTTAGCCCTGAATGGAGTCCCCGTGTACAGTAGCCCTTTGCACAGCAGCCCTTTGCACACATTGCAGGTGCATGAATATAATACTGTCTGCTGTGTTCTGTGAAATGATGACTCAAAAAGAAATTAAATTAAACCAACTCTTAATATTCAGACTATTTTTTCTCACTTAGCAACTCCACAACCTACAGTTTTTCTTGCTGCCAAAGAAGTGACACCACCTGGTACTGTGAAAGTCTCATGGGAAGATGCCAGACGAGGCTGACTCATAGAGGTGGAGTATACTATTCTGTACCATAAAGATGGTGATAACCACAATAAGGTAAAAACTTTATTAGTAGATATATGTACTTACAGCTTGGAATTTGTTTCACACAATACAATGTTTATAGTGTGCACTATTTACTGGGGGAGTGCTGGGTAATTTGATCCATCTAAATCCATGAAATCATTTGCTAATTTTTTTTTTGTTACATGATTATTCGCTTATTACATTAATTACGAATGCATGCACCATTTAATAATTTGCCTCAGTCAGTCACTATGAAGTTATTTACTTAGTCTAATAATAAATCAACAGATAAGACAACCCAATTGATTTCCTAGCCGTACATGACTGTTTAAGTTATTAGTGACTTAAACATCTTAATAAAGTGTTATTTTTATGTCTGTGACTACTTTGGTGCTGTTGTAGAGCTTGACTAGGAGAGCGCCAGAAACTAATGCCCTAATACATGACCTGGTTGGATTCTCCCGCTACCATTTCTACTTACTGGTACGGTATGCAGAGAAAAACACAAACACATATGGTATCTACAGTGAGGCGACACAACGTACACTGAGAACAGATGTCTCAGGTAAGCTACACTGTACTAAAAATTGTGAGCATGAGGTTCCAAATAATTGAAAATCTCCTTTGGTGATGTTAGATTGGAGTATTTGATTGTACTGTGAAGTTAACTTGAGTTTGCAAATGAGACCCTATCTCTTTATTTCACGAGGTTCTTGATAATGTTATGGTCTAGCCTTGTATTTTTGGTGTGGAATCAACTGAAACAAAATTTGGCCAAATTCAGGCCAGTTACTCAATATTTCAGGATATCAAGTCAGTGGACATGGCTTCCAATTGTCTAACTGTGAATTTGGGTACTGTAAGCTTGAATAGCACTGTGATTAGCCTGCATTTGGCCAGCTCTTAATGGAACACGATGTGTACACGTAGTGGAAATTTCGTGAAAAGTGCGTAGGTCTGCCATCTCTATTTGTTGCATTCTGTTGAGAAAAACAAAGAAATGTCAGCTGACAGTTGAGTTTATGTAATCACATCAAGATCTTTTATTAGTCTCACCTTTTCTGAGAAACATTCGTGAGAAGTGGTGTGTGCACTGTACTGTATGGGCCACGCCCTACAATCTCAGTGCTAAGCGTGACCTACAGTGTAGGATGAATTTCACAGATAGTTTCACAGGTAATTCGTTTGTTGATTATTTTTTCTAGCACCAAGGGATCCTCCACTAATTACGAACTGTAGTCACTGGATTAATGTTAGCAGTGGTCGTGGATTGATGATCACCTGGAGGGTATGTGATCTTTGTCAATGACAAGTAAAGCCGGTACTTATTAATGAAATCTAGCTGACTCAAGTGACAGTGACTGTAGCATAAAGTGGCTAAGAGTATTCCTACTCTCCCTCCCCACCCTCGCTTTCCTGGGTGAGATACTCGTCCATCACAAAATTCTGCCAGGTTATCCCAACAATTTGGTGGTACTCATTGATACACCTGGGTGGAGAGAGACACTGTCAGAGTAAACTGTCTTGCTCAAGAACGCAATGCAATGTCCCCGGCCAGAGCTCGAACATGGACCTCTTAATTCGGGCACAAGCACACTAAGTTTCTAACCACAAGGCCACCGCACCCTCCACTGGCCTTGGTGTAGGGCGTGGCTATAATGGCTGATATCCAATGGCTGCATGCTGAGCCAATCAAAGATCTGGGAATACATTATCGAATGCTTCAGTTTTTTAACAGTACACAAGATACTGATTATATACCGGTCACATTTTTCTCTTTCATCATAGACTCCTCACGCTGAATATTTCAGTGGACCCATGAAGAGCACACTGATTTTGTACCGCTGTTCACAAGGCTCGGGAAATGTAACAGTGAATGACACGTCTGCTCGCAGTGCAGTCATAACTGCCGTGAAACTGTCTGACTCTTGCCATGTATGGATGAAACTGTGTAATGAACCAGGATTGTGTAGCTCTATCAGCAACATGTGCCTCACTCCTAGCATTCTTAAAGGTGCGTACAGACACTTTCTGTCGGAGCTTCAGGGGTTTCATTAAGGATGACGCGCCAGGGATATTGACGGGCCGTGAGGCTAATTTTGTCTGCCAGGTTTGAACATCTGGAAGAAAGATTTTCCTATAAAAAAAGTTCAGTTCAAAGAGTTTTGCCCGCCTGTGAAAACCAATTGTCCTTCTGCTGAAAACGTTCATGAAACCCCTAGAGCTTACAACTGTGGTCACAGTCTACAGACGTTCATTGTAGGAGAGAAAACAGTTTATTTTTTGAGGAACGAGAGCTTGCTGTTGAGTGCTCTATACTCTTCTCACGTGTTGATTTCATTTCAGGGATGGTCAACAGCAAGCTTTTTATGACGATTTCGAGAATCGGACGAAGTCTGTTTTGTCCCATTATATTTAAAACCAAAAACCAAAGTAAACGTACAGTAATCTTCAAGTACGTTCAAAGTGCTTTAGTTATAAGATGTTTGGACTTGCATTGGTCGGAGAATCTTTCGATGTAAAGGAGCGCATGAGGGGATGTCGAAGAAAGTAAAATTTGGACGGGACCGATTCGGCTCGCTGATTGACTGCGGATCCACTCGGCTATTGCCTCATGGATCCACAGCTACTTTGACAATGTTATGACGAAATTCATGATCAATAACAGGACAGACGCATGAAAAACTGACGTCGATTTGTTAAGCCTGGTATTGCATATGATATGGCATAGTATCGTGTATCTCCTATATGCTTGTTGTTACTTCCTTTAGGTAACTCATCCTCAGGTCCCACAAATTCAAAGAACAGTGTCACAAAAACTGTGTTGATGAGCGTGGCGGGAGCAGCAATGGGCGTAGTTCTAGTAAT